>NW_010241708.1:0-22449 GCF_000690775.1 Eurypyga helias | reverse complement strand
CACTCTGTGAATCTGTGAATCACTGGAGGGTTAGAGGCACATAAACTAACCCATTTCTGAATGCTCTCCTGTATTTTAACAGACTTGCAAATCAGTGCTTCAGTTTAACTGACACAGCCTCCCCAAACTGATAGGAAAACTGGCTCAGGGCACTACGTCTCTTTCCTGAAAAAAAAATACTTTCTAATGCTAAGTTATGTTAATTATAAGTCTATTAAACTACTGCCTATCTAATAGTGCTGGTATACTTGCACTCAAATGCTTTGTTTCAGAACTTCAACACTTTATTTTAAAGAACAGACTGGGAAAAAAACTTCAGGCTAAATTCTTATTTGGTCACATATTAAGTAACTAAAATAGGGTCAGTCTGAACTGTAGCTTTTCTCACATTCCTGCCAGCATCAAGCTACTGTGAGACTTCTGGAGTCTGCACAAAAGCTTGGAATCCTTTTAGTTCACAGCAAAAAATACTAAGCAAAACTCAGGTTTTCTTTCTCGTTTCAGCTTTTGAGCTTTTTTGGACAATTGAGAAACTTCAGGCAGGTCTTACGGATATTCTGTACACAACCAGTGAGTACTGAATTCTTGTTACAACATAACAATAAACACCATTTACATGAAAATATTTGTTTTTTAAAAACCTTATTCCTGTATCACTTTGTATCATTCCAGCAGTAGACAACTGCATTTTTGCAGTAAATCCTCTATATGTGTTCACCCATTTCAGTCTGGATTCCTTGAGTCTGTGATTACGACAACAAAAAGAAACACCCGAACAAAAAACCACCACCAAACCAAAAAAACCTATTCTGCATGTCTCTTCAGATAAATGCATGTGAAGTAACATACCCTTTTTGTCCTGCTTCCTACTCTTTACCTGAAGATGGGTTGGATGCAGGCAGAGCTTTATGCTGAAATACAGTGAGAACTGAAAGAAACTTCTGTTAGAACTGGGAGTTTCTAGATAATCTTTCTCTGCTGTAAGGGATTGTTCAGAGCCTGCTTTCATGCGCAGAAGATTTTGGAGCAGAGTGCCATTATTAAAAGATTAATAAAGGACTTCTCATTTTCTAAGTGCTGTCTTGATCAAATGGGAACTTAACACAGAGTTTTGCTCAGAGGTCACGGTTAAAACCAGACTGATACAGATTGTTCCAGTAACTCTGATCGGGGCAGGTACTAACTAGACAACATGGTAAGTGGGAGCACGTAACTTGAGGCTCCAAGACAACTATTCAGAAACTTTAGTCCCAAATTGAACCAAGTGAGACAGCTGCCCTTACGCCCTTCTGTCCTCATACCTCTGTGTTTTCTTTTGGCTTTCCCCCCAACCCTAGAAACTAATATCTGCTGAAAATACCTTGTTTTCCAGCACTATGGGGTGACAGCGAGCAAGAGACAGTGTTCTGAATCGGATGATATTTGTTCAATCTGCCAAGCTGAATTTCAGAAGCCGATTCTGCTTATCTGCCAGGTAATACACATAATCACAATGATTTTTTGAAAACTTAAAGAGTATTTCAAACCACTGGTAAGCAAAACAACAGCTATTAGTGAGTGTATGTCTTCTGATTGTGTTCAGAAATCAGGCTGTGCAAATAATATGCTGTCTTATAAATGGAAGAGCTTAGAAGCTCTAAGTTCTCATTCTTTTCATTGCAGCACACATTTTGTGAAGAATGCATCTCTTTATGGTTTAATAGAGAAAAAACGTGTCCACTCTGCAGAACGGTTATTTCAGACCATGTTAACAAGTGGAAGGATGGAGCTACATCTATGCATCTACAGATTTTCTAAAAAGCATGTCAAACAACTTGTTTTTACAGTTTGTTTGTTCAAGCTAAGGTTTCTCAGTTTACTGCAGATCAGATTGTAGGTGGCACAAGGAACGAGTTTCCAAATTCTAGATACTGTGCTTCAAAATGTTCCAGTATTTAAAACAGAGCAGAAGACGTTGACATTCTTAAGTACAGAAAAGTGAGTTTTCAGAATGAATGCAGAAAAGCCAGCATTGCTTCTCCTGTGATTCTTGAGTCAAGTCCTTGAAAAATGCTGCATTACTTCTTGCAGCAGCTTCGTTAGATAGAGTGCCAGACTGTACTAAGTTTCATTTATCCTTCTAACATGACTCAACCCAAAAGGTCAACCCACCGTTCTATTAAGATTATGAGCAAATTTTAGACTCTGGACTACAGTGAGAATTAGAGCTACTTGTCACAGCTGGTATTAAGATCCTGTGATGCCTGCCCAGTAGGTGAGGGAAGTAGCTCCTTATTCATGCACCGGTACCAGCAACTATTTCTTACTGTACCTGGAGATAAGCCACAAGAATAAGATGTTGCCCCTTTAGGTTCTTGTAGGGTTCTAAAGGATCTTTGGCTTAATCTATAAACCAACCACTGATGTTAGTTTTTTACTTAGCATTTTATAAAGTTGGTATTTTTAAAATGAATCTTTAATACTATATTTTTGTCATAACAGGCAACAGATTTTCTTACGGGGAGAATCTATTTTATACAACATTTGCAAGTTGTAGTATGCATTAAAAATCAGAGAGAATAAATGCATTTAAATCTATTTGTTTGGTGCATGTTGAATAAAGACACAAGTCATTACTGTTTCAGTATTAACATGTAAGCACGTAACAGCTCACTGCTAAGTATACTTTTCCTGCCAAACTAAGGTCTCTGAAAAACAAAAAACCTCCAAATGCTACAATTTATTCATGACTAGTCTTTATGCTAATTATAGAGCTAACTTATGTACTTTTTTTTCCCCTGCTTGTCTTTTTTCATCTTACTATTCAGATAAGACTGAAAAAAAAAAAAACCACTGAAATTATTGTCTTACAGCAGTTACATTGAGTTGTCATTAGCTTGAGGTTGGCTTAACTGAATACCTTTAGGAAACTTCTAAATTAAGGGAAAAAAAGAGAGTTAAAAAGTTAAACACTTACAAGATGAATGATGTAGCAACTCCAACAGCTAGGCAGAATCACCGGGTGCTATAAAGCTGCAGCTGACACAGCCAGATTTGTGGGGCTGACAGGGCATGATGGGAGAGGGCCTTAAAGGTACAGCTCAAAGTGCGTAATACTAACAGAATTTAGTATTCTGAACAAAATCTCTTGAGAGGGAAGATTCAAGCTAAGAGGTGTCACTTCAGGTTCAGCTTGGGCTTTGCTATAGCGTGCCGTGTGTTCGCTAATTGAGGTGGTGGTTGAAGTTCACTGCAGTTCAGAGCAAAGGTGCCCTGTCATTGTTGACAGTGGTTCGAGGGACTGGGGAAAAGGACTCCAGCTTAAAGAAAACAGGCAAAAGCTTCCACGTCTGTCATTGGAAACTTATGGGAGTAGAAGAGAGTGGTTCTCATGGAAGCCTTTCCCAGCAGGTCAGCTACTTAATGTGGAGAACGTGCAGCTGGATGCTGTTAGGGCAGACCCGAGGGTGGCAGGGAGGAATTAGGGCTTGCCCACAGCCTGAGCCCTGCTGTAATGGGTTTGTGCCTGTACCTCCACACCAGTCAGAACAAACTGCTCTTTGTTGCCTAACTGAGATCTAGCTATGCCTTACCTTGCATTTGAAGTTCACGCAAGATCAGAACTGTTTGTTATTTAAATTTAATCAGTGCTGATCAGGCTGCTGCTGCAGCAGAACTTCCCTTGAGAGCTGGACAAGAACTGATCGGCCAAGGAACAGAGAATAGGGAGAACTTAAGGCTGGATTCTAAATCTCTGCTGGGCCCACAGAGATTTTGGCAGCTCACCTGGTTACAAAATCATATTTAGACTTTCCCAAACTTAATCATGAACATACAGTTTAGCTGAAGAGTGTGTTAAGGTGGTTTTTTTTTCTTCGTACAGGTATTGCGAGTACTGTGTAAATGACTGGAGTGCTATATTTAATATGGTCAACAAATAGCACCTTTAAAAACAAGCTTTGCTTGTGTGAGTAAAAAGCATGACTAAGCCCAATACACAGTTAATATTGGCAGCTGTAATAACCACCCTTCCTAAAATACTGGGCAAAATAAAAATTGCAACTTATCCTGGATTAGCTTTTCCTGAAATGCCAATACCAACAGCTTAAACTGCTTTTTAATTCAGAAATCCACACAGGGAAAATGTAAACTAAAATTCGTCAGACATGCACATGATGTTAAAACAAGGACATGCACTTCCTGATACTTGAATATTGATGAAATTCATTGCCTGCCAGTACTGGGTAGCCACCCACCAGAATTCCAGTACTCTGATAGATGCTTTTTAGAACAAGAGGTCTAAATCACCTGGTCCATTCCTGGAACGTTCAGCTGGGTAGGTGCAGATTCTGAGATGCACCAGCTGCTTCATACCAACAGCTGTCCCAAACGCAGAGCCCTCAGTTACCCTGCTCACTCCATGAGAAGCTCTGAGGAGGAAGCACGCTTCCTTACTGCCTTATCCCCAGGACGAGTGAACGGCTGCCCCGTTGCGTATGCAGCGGGAATGGCGAGAAGTGCCGTGCCGTCAGAGAAGTTCCACGGTCCTGGCACCGTGCTTTCACCTCCTGCAGAAGGACAACACACCCCTTGTTGCACGGATGCTGGTGCGAGCTTACGGGCACGATCCGTAGAAGCACAGTCGTGACGCTGCAAAGTGGAAGCGGTCTGTCGGGACCAAGAGCCTGGACTGGCAGAGCTAAGATGAACTAGGAAGGTAGTTACAGATCAAGAAACACACTGCTTTACACATGTACAGTCAGAGTTTGCAGGGAAATTTGAAAGAAATGACCCTAACTATTTGCAACAGAACAAAATTATTTTTAAACTGCTCACCTCAGCAAGTAGTTCAGTATCGCATCAAGGCGCTAAGTTCAATAAGGCATCAAGGGCCGTACGCAAGGCCAGCATTACTGCTAAAAAATATGAAGCTAATTTAGAAGTCCTACACTTGGTGGTTAAGCAAAAATTCATCACGAGAACTTGACAGTGTCATCTGCCCCGTAGAACTCACCGAGACGTAGGGAGCACAACAGAACACGGTGTCGGTGCTTGAAGTTAACTGTTGCCGATCCTTTGGTCTTTGTCTACCACAGAGTAATAACACCACCTTAGTAAAATGAGGGTGGATATTGGTCAGAGATGGGAACAGGAAACAATGTCTTTTTTTCTCACTGCCTGTTTATAATTATTTTTTAGTGAAAATTACCCAAACCTGGTAATATTTTCAAACACAGTTTATTAAAAAACAAAGCACCGAAAAGAGATTTCATCAACCAGTTTAGCTTTACACTTCATAAATGAAACAAGTCATTCTCATCTTAGCTACAGAGAAGAAAAAAGCGAGTGACTTACATCCGGGAAGGACATCCTCTCTGATCCACTCCTCAGCATCATGCTATTAAGACACAACTCTTCCTTATCAAGCCCACTCAGGCCAGGGTAGCTACCCTGCTTTCCACACACCCAGACACCCAGCACACGTCTGACGCTGCAGGAGACGGAACAGAGAAGAGGATGACAAGTGGCAACCAGCAGCCACGTTTTAAGAGCCAAAGAACTTAGGTGAAGGTACCAGCCCTTGGTAAGACCGAGCAGGAGCAGAACTAGCATGTCAGGTCCTTTTTAAGTTCGAGGTGAATTTTCTCCTCCCTCCCTTTCCCTTCGAAGCTGTCATGAAAGACAGTGATTTAGATCTAGTTATACTTAGGGCCTACCTACTCCCTAAAAAAAGAAGAAATAGGTCACTTGGATTAGCATACATCTAAATTTGCATTTAATTGCTATTCACATCCACCTTATTCAGCAGTTGAGCATACTTAGTTCCAGTAAACTGTGAGAGATGAAAAACAGAACAGGAATTACCTTTATTTCTACTACGGCAGCTCAAGTGTGTTTCTTGAAGACAGCTACAAAGCCAAGTTAATGTAGGAGCCAACATCCTGTCGAAGTTCGTACATAGGGACTGCATACAGCCTATCAAGGATCTGCAGGAAGAATATGTAAGTAATTTGCCTTATTCTTAGTAACTTCTCCTCTTCCTTTACCCCTTAGGATAAAGGATTTCCCTCTAAAGTGGGAAAATGAAACAGCAAATACCCTGCTGTAGAGACAGCATTTAAAAAACCAAGCAAGAGGCCAGCATCTGCCCAGAGAGCGACAGCAGTCTCCCTCGGTGTTTGATGCGTTCTCTGATTAACAGTCGGAGTGGGTTGGGAGTAATACTGAAAAGAGAACAGACCCAAAGTAAACATCCACTGTTTAGTTAGAGTGGACTTCAATGTTCTCCAGCAGTTTGGCTTTTAGATAGCAAGACAAAAGGGATATTCAAAAGAACAATTGACTCGTTTCTTTTTATCTTTTATTATGAGCTAATAACCAGGATGACATTCAAATGTCAGATGGCACAATTAAGACAGTCTTGGTAGGAATTATTCCAGCATTCCCAAAATTACAATTTAATACACGAATGGCATCAAATGTATGCATCACTCCCACAGAGAAAAATTAGGGAATTCTAAATATCTCATACCCAAACAGTTTCTGCATCAAATGGGAAAAGAATAAACTGCTGGACTATAAACCTTTTGTGATAACAACCTGCAGAACAAAATACTCCCCTATTTAACATCTAGTAAAAAAAAATATGACTTTTGTTCAAGTTTAAGATTTAATACTTTTATATGGTTAGCCACAACAGGTATTAACCTCAGTTTTACTATATTTTTGTAATGCTACAAAAATCCTATAAAATCAAATTATAGTGAATTTTTCAGTAATTATAATTAAAAAAGCATAGCTTGTACAAAATAAAAAAAATAAGATTCTATACTCTAATGAAAAATTTAAGACATTTTAAATGAACAAAAGAAAGCACTTGTTAAGCTCTCCAATATTCAATGCATTCTGCACTTGTCTGAAACAGCCAGACAGGAGCTAAAACTCCACTCCCCTTACTTCACAACTAGTAATTTTGACACTACTATATATATATAGAGGAACTATGTCTGATATTTTTACAAATAAATACAGGATAAACCATATTGCATAGTGTGTGCTTGCTGTCTGAGTCACACTCCAAAAGTTTCACAGTTACGGTAGGGAATTAAACTTGGAACCTATGGGATGAAACATTGACAGTACACGAAATTTAATTTTAAAACCGATGAATTTTATATGTAATTAGTCAGTGAACTCAGACAAACAACTCTTGCCATTCTTGCCAGCCGTGTTAAACCAATTCTACTGGACAATGATATCCAGCCAACCGAAAAGCAGCTGTTAGCTCTAAGTGGGACCAAGAGATCTGCCTCAAAAAGCTTATTTTTTTTTTTAAACTTAAGTTTCTTTATCCTCAGTGAGCATGTTAGGAAACGTACATTAACAAGTGGCACAGAGAGGCACTGCTTGAAGTGTGGTGTGTTTGCAAATATGCATAATACAAACACACATGAGCACTTTGATTTCAGTTCCACACCATGTCACCGGTGGCCGGATTACCAAACGAAAGATGGCAATCTTCCAGTACAGTTTATGTCCCTACAAGGTAACTTGGTTTTCCTTATCAAAAAAGGGAAAGAAAAAAAAAAAATCCAACTTATCAGGAAGAAAAAAAAAACCAAACTCATTTTTGCTCAATCATAACCACCTCTTTTGTTGGTTCTTTGTTAGTATCAACAAGATAGGGATGAATCCTCCTGATTTGCAAATTTTAGAAAACAGCACTCTGGTTGAATTCAACATGCTTAGAGAGTTTTATGGCTTGGATCCTATGGCTCAAAAAGATTCAGTATACACAGAGTAAGCAGAATCTATAAAAAAATCCCTACTGTTGTGAAACACTCGAAGTAGACTTTGCACAGTTTGACTAAAGAGAATGCAGCGTGTGGCAGGCAAAAAGTGACAGGACTTGTATGCAGTTGCAGGATCATAAACACACGCACACACCCCCCATACACACGCTAACTAGTGTAAAGCTCTGCAGATATTAACCCTTTCACCAGCTATGTTCATGGAAATGCTTTCTTTAAGGCAGGAAGTATTTAAGTAAGGTAAAGTTACCTTTATTTTATTCTTTGTACCTGTAAGTCATTTGTACAGATTGTGACAATTTCAAAAACATAAATAGTGTCCTTAGAACATGTTTCCTCAATTAAGTTGCTAAAGTTCTGACCCACTGTGGAAGACATTCACTGAAAGGCCATTTAACACTTTTCTCATACAGTCAGCAAATTTATTGCCCCAGCATAGAAAAAAACGGTGAGAAATTTAGAAATGTATAATGGCAGGGAACTCCCGTAAGCAAAATTTCATTTAAAAAAATCCTCTAATTCTTACCCACTGGTTACAAAAAGGTTTATTTCCTTACACTGCATAGAATCTGTATGTTTCCTGTGGTATTTCCTGTCTGTTGCTACTGACCTTGTATTCCGATGACCTTTTTCCTTATCTTACATGGGTAAGAATCTGGAGGTACTCAGCTGTCTCCATCTAAGTGACTAGCGTATACAAAAGTGATGTTTCCCAGTGAAATGTCTGCTGAGGACAAGGGTGAAATAAGCAGGACATGTACGTGCGCCCACGGCTTCCAGTTAAGCCTAGAACACAGCAGCGTTGCCATTTGATTAGATCCATTTGTCTTTGCAGGAACAGGGATTTCAGCTGAGTAAGCAAGTGAAACAGTTCTCTCCCACCCCACATTGCCAAGCTGGTAATCGAGGATTTGCTTATTGATTTGTTGTTTCATGAGGAGAAGAATCAGAACTAGAGCCTTTACTTTCTTCGCAGCAACCAATTATTTTGCATCTTTAATTTTGGGATACTTTCCATAATGAGCTGAATCAAAAAATCTATTTGAAAAATATATATATTTCTTAATATATATAAAAAAAAACTCATTATGTTTTGAATGTGAAATACCAATTGGTTTTATCTTTCATCTTAGATTCCACCCCACTGCAGGAAACAGCTTAACCAAGCTTGCATGCTCGTTACTCCTCAGACGCAAGCATATAGGCATTTCATACTTTGCCTAGTGAAAGGGCTAACCCGCCCCCCCGACACATCCACAACCAGGCTGGTTGTGGCCTGGTTCAATTCAATTCTGAAGCAACATCCTGACCCTTAATACTGTCAGTTTCAAGCCATCAAGCTGAAAAATCCTTGATAAGGTGAGATGTCACTGCGAATCAGTTAGATGATGTGCCTAGAGTTCTGCAATACCATTTTCTAAAGTTTTTTATGCACCATTTATTGACAGGGGAAAAAAAAAAAAAATCCATTTTCTTTGCTTTCCAAGTCACTCTGTGCAATGACTGACTCTTTGATACTGTCACTTTTTAAAAGTAAACCATACCAGCCCTCGTATTTCAACTTCAAGGGGGCTTATGTCCGTTCTTCATTTCCCACCTTCAAAGGCTTAAAAAAATGGTGTTGTCATAGATTCATGCGCAAGTGCTCTGGTCGTTTGGAAATCATGGGAAAAGCTTGTTTTTTGTATGGCCCAGAGTTTGGTTGCCGGATTGGAAGTGGTGCTGAGGCCTCTCCACAGACTGTCACATCCATTTGTTCTATTCCGCTTGTCTCCATGGGATATTCCACAGGTGTCTGAGTATTTGATGCGCTGGCAGAAGCACCTCTTCCCCAGAATTCCCCAGGGGAAAACTTTACAGGGCTTAAAAACAAGAAATACAAAAATCAGAGATGAAGATAAACAGAGCACCAAGGTATGTCCTTTACTCTGCAGGACGCTGAACTCAAATGCCTATCGAGACGCAGTTATAATTCTTCCTTCCACTTCCAGAAGTTTCAGGAAGTTTCCAGGTCTAGCTTCTACCCATCTCTTGTACAGTTCCCTCATTTGAGTAGTGAGGATATATTTCTAGCTGACTGCAGAAGGAATTTTCTGGACTAACGTGATTCTTTAGCAGCACATAAGTACTTTGGATGTTCTGGAACAGTTCTGGAGGGACGGTGTACCCAAGTCACCAGACTGTGAGGCTGTACCAGTGCTGAACACCAAGCAAATCAGTACTTCCTGTGCTGCCAAACACCATGGATTTGCCTCTGGTTATATGGTTTGTAAAACAGGATCGATGCTGCACTTCTCACGGAAGTGACGGGCTTCCTGAGAAGAAAGGCTGCGTCTTTATTTCTAATGCAGATCTAATTCAACTACTTGCCAAAAGTGTACAACAAAAAAAGAAAAGGGAAAAAATGAGAAAAAAGGAGATACCTGACTGGTGTCCTAGGGCTACCTATGAATCTGCGAGGTGATCGGATTTTTGGTTCAAAAGAAAATTTCTCTTTTACGCTTTCAAGTACAGATGGAGCCACGTACGTAAAACCCTGCAAAACAGGAATGAAGGCAGTGTAACTTCCAGGCAGGATTGACATTTGTGAGTGTAGTTATGACTGGCATGAAACGGTAAATGAAAATTAGAAAAAGGAGAGTCAATGTAGACATAGGACCTTCTGCTCACTTCCTCACCTGGGTGTCTGCACAGCCCAGGTATTTCTACTCAGATCCCAGATTCCCACAGGCACGCTCAGTTTAATTCATTCTGATCTGCAGAATGGACATCGTTCTCTCTGCACAACTACAAAGTATGTCCGTAGTAACGCAACTATGAGTAGAATGCTGACACTTCACTAAGCGGTGTTTGCTGGCCGTTTTATCTATATAAATAAAACGTCAGCAGTCATCAAACTAAGTGCCTTCAAAGCGCTTAAACATTTCAGACCTCTCACAGGATACGTGTTTATGTCGCTCTGCTTCAAGTAACGGGCGTTCAGATTGGAATTAATTGACCTGAAATGCCCTGTTTCGAAGTAACACAACCCACCTCTCGACAGTCATTACGCACTCGTCCCTGGCTCACTTACCAGAAAGACCTGGTTGGCACTTTCACTGAGAGTAGAGTCATCTGGGCTATCAACAGGTGTCTGACGTGTAAACTTTGAATCAAACTGGCTCACATCCTCTTCAGATTGCTTAGCAAAAACAAAATGGTTAAGGGTTTATATTACAGATATCAACCAAATGGCTTAGCGGTGATCAGTGTAGCCTCTGGATGGAGTTCATTCCATAGGTTTTTGGCAGAGCTCTGCTGTAGTAAAACCCTGGAGTGGTGTCGGAATCCTGTCGTTGCCAGTGGGAGGTCACTATGGGCACTGCCACTGAGAAATAAAGGCAAGGGGGAGGGGCAAAAATTATGGATCAAAAAGGAACACAAATTAAAAAGATGCCTTTAAAAAAAAAAATCTCAAATCACAAACAAAAACTTTTAGCAGTACAATGCCAGTTCCTTGCAAGTTTAGCCCTCGTCACAACCAATACAGAACAGTTGCAACTATCAGTTTTTTGAAGCCTCTCCAGATAATTTCATTCCATTTTTGCAGCTACAGAAGTGTTTATATTGTGAGGGATAGGTGACAACTCTGGAATAAGTGACTATATAGAATATTGTTTAATTCAGTCAAAGAACAGCAGGCATAACTCCGAGATCCCTCCCGTCATTCACAAGTGTAGCTGAAAGGCATACGTATTCATTTCTGCAGGCCTCCACGCAACCATGGAAGCACATTTTCACAAGCCATCTGGTTTGTACAAGTCACTTTCATAACATTTGCTAATAACAGAAAAACCCAAAACGATTTTCAGATAATTCATCTGGAAATATCACTCTTGTGTCATTCTGAATTTTGTTCAAAAATGGGGGGGGAAGGTCTGGAGTCCCCACGTGTAGTTTGCTCAACATCAGTGATGCCCAAGTCAGCTTAAAGTGAGATTTTTAGCAGTCAGGAATTATCAGGGTGGCAATACCCATTACTGCTGTAGCTAATTGTACCCAGAGGAAGAGACGACAGACACCCCGCACCATGAAAACACAAGATAGGATAACAGGCTTATTCATCACATCACTGGTTGGAGGTAAACTTTAATTGCCGCCTATAATCACAAGGCGCACTGTAAATATTAATAAGCAAACGCAGAGACTGCTTAATTAGGTGACTTCATTTCCTTTTGCTTAGTTGAAGCTAAGAGGATCAATAGTTGCCAAGTACTGACTTACTGTACAATGTTCAGAAGCAGAAGCTGAGAGAACTGCACTTGCAAGTCTGTTTAACCTACGGATTAGAAGCAGGAGGAACTAAAACTGAAGCAGAACCTTCTTCCTCCAGGAGACTGACCAGAAGGATGACCTAGCTCTTAGCTGATTTCTGCTACCTTGTCACATAAAAAAGCAAGATCCTATTCCAATGAGTACCATAACTACAGAGTAGTAAGACAGAACAGCATGCTCATGACAGCCAGCACTTCACACTGTGTGAAGACTTGAGAGGTTTGAGTATTTTAAACACGGATATAGCATCAGGTCCTGGGGGAAATAAAAAATCTGCATCAGGTAGCTTCTCTCTTTAATTTGACAACAGTGCATCTGAGAACCAGTAACCTACACTGATGCATTTAACTGTTTAAAGTACCAAAAATCAACAGCATTGCAGTTTGTAAGAGTGAGCGTTTCTGAGTTTTAGAATCCACACGAAGACCTTTCCGAAAGGCATACAAGGAAATCTCACAGCATTCTGAGTACATACCAATAAGGGTTTAAAAGGAGGTTCCACCTTTCGTGCCAATAGCTCATCCCAGTTAATGTGTCTGAAGAACGGGTGAGCCTACAAGAGTTAGCAACAGCACAGAGTCATAACCCACCTTCTGGGTACAGATCACAGAAATTTAAGAATCAATCAGCGTGTTCTTTTCAGCCCCTCTCTGTGGTGTCTTTCCAGAATCACGTACAGGTCTAGCGTAAAAAATCCTGCACGACATCAGCAGAGCTGGCAGAGCTGAAAGCTGATACCATACCTCTAAGTCAGACAACTATGCCCCTATCATGTTTTCCTTGAAAATATTAGAAAGTCAGCTGACATGCAAAATACCTCTACATGTTCCAACTTTAAAAGTTAGGTATCTAAAAATCCTGACAAAACCCTGGATTAACGACAGATGATCAGAACTGTGAAATAAGGAGGGCTCTCCCGTACGCTGTTAATCTCAGCACAAAAAAGGTCAACAGGAACTAGGTCTGTGCCGTAACTTTCAACTAGCAGCACTGAAGGCAAACGAACAGCACTTTTCCCGTGAAAGAACTGCACTAAACGCAAGGGCTAGCAGTTTTTTCGCCAGACCAGCGGAGCATCATTGCTCTTGCGTGGCTGACTGTACAATTAACAGTGTGCAACCCGTAGAAAAGACCTACTGGAAGACAGCTGAAAAGTTATTTTCCAAATCTCCAATTAGCGGCTGCTTTTGTCATCATCATTCACATCTTGAACAGTGGTCACGTGTGGCTGCCTTTTTGCTCATCAGACTTCCAGAGAGACATACTCTCCTTCCGTGACGTACCCTCTAAGCTCTTGTGTTTTCAGTGAGGTAATTGAAGAATTCTTGAGTTAAGTGAGTTACCTGAACTTCTCCAGCATCTCCAGGACCAGCTCCTAGTCGTGAGGCAGCATTTCTTTTTAGCAGCTTGATGAGAAATAACATCCAAAAAAGAAATATCAGTTATACCGTTATGACTAGAGTAGTTGTAATTTGAATCATCATTTGAATGAACACAGAACAGTCAGAAAATCTGCATTTGTTAGAAAACAATTGTATTTTCAAGGAAAATCACGAACAAGACTGACTTAGTAGCAGGAAAACACGCACCGACTGACAAGCCATAGGGGTATCATTGTATTTCTATTCTCCACACACACATGTAGCACTGACATTCATTAAAATTCTACCTTTTTAAGCAGATCTCTGGCTTCTTGTGTGAGGTAGGGAGGCAAGTTGAGTTTACACTTGAGAATCTTGTCAATTGTTTTCTTTCTGTTCTCCCCAGTGAAAGGAGGCTAGAAAGCACCATTGTAATGGGAGGAAAAAGAGGACTTGTTCAGGTCTCTTATTTGTGTACACAGAACTCACTTCAGTGATTTATAAAGCAGATAAAATTAACTGCAAGTGGGACTTCCAAATAACTGTTTGGATGAGAGCAGCTCATGACTGCAGTCAACGTAAGTGTAGCTGTACTTCAGTTACATTTCTTACTTGCAGCTTGTAGATATTCAATTATATACGTATTTGTACATGCATCTGAATTAGGATACAGGTAACTACAAAAGCTACAAAGAGAAATACATGCAATTATAACTGTGCACCTACTGCTCCAGTCAGCATGTCATACATTAATGCCCCCAAACTCCACCAGTCCACAGCACGATTATGCCCACTCCTCATCAAGATTTCAGGGGCCCTATAATCAGAAAAATTGAAAATTTGAAAGTATTTTAACAAGCTTAATACTAATCCTGACTACCAGCTTTCAAACAAAAGCACATTTATCAAGTAAAATCTCGTTAAGTGACTGAACATTTGAACCGTCAGTTAAAAAAGGCAAATTGTAGCCATTACCCCCAGCCCAGAGTAATACTTCTCTGTTTCGTCATGCAGCTCACATGTATTCAATTGTTCCACAGAATGTGTGTGTGACTGTTCCGTCATGGATAGATTCTTTACATAATCCGAAGTCAGTCAATTTTACATGACCTGAAATTAAACATATAAAATTTGAGACTTGCCAGGATTCTGACGGTTGTGTAAGTAACATTAAAAAATAGGAATTTTTCACATGGATATGTAATAATAATTCTAAACTACTTCCTGATGTCTTCAGTGGTCTGACAAAGCAACACAGCTATAAACCAGATTGAGGTGATCACACAGATAAAACCTCTGCATTATACCTGCATAAGAAAGTGTCGCCACTTCATGAGGAGAAACAAGACAAGCTACCAAAATTTACTCATGTGTAGACAAATGTATTTAAACATAAAGATTGTACAGCATCATTCAGATAAGGTAGACTATCCAATTTTACCACTTGCTTTGAAGTTCAGGGAAGAACTTTCCTCCACAAATTGTCAAGTGCCCTGAATAATTCAGTACTTCGACTA
Organism: Eurypyga helias; assembly: GCF_000690775.1. Classification (NCBI taxonomy): domain Eukaryota; kingdom Metazoa; phylum Chordata; class Aves; order Eurypygiformes; family Eurypygidae; genus Eurypyga; species Eurypyga helias. The sequence continues at coordinate 7,467 of NW_010241708.1, read as the reverse complement.
AGGAAATAAGTTGTTTGATGTAACACAGAAATACTGGATGGTACAGATTGCCAGAGGAACCAGTGCCATATAGCCAGCATAACAGTGCATTCAGGAATTGCTACTACTGTCAGGTAGTGTCAACAGCTAGGTGAGTAATTTCAGCTACACAGGATTTGGCATCCTAGCTAAATTGCTTTTACTAACGTCTTCAGTCATCCCCATGACTAAATGTCACTGATGCTGCACTGAAGCCACAGATCTTTACGTTTTTACAATGCTGCAGTAGAAGAAAAATTCCAGAGGTGCAGAAAGTCAGCCATTAGAAAATGCCTGGGTCTGTACACATGGAACTTGGAGCTTGCTGTGGCCTCTTAAAGCCAAAAGAAGCTGCGTTTAAGGGCAGTTTATTAGCTTTGGCAATTCTTCGGTTAACCCAGGAATGATCATGAACATGCCATTGTTCTAAGGAAATTCAATTAAGAGCGAAGTGTTGTGACCTTTGAAGAACTGTTTTCAAATGACTGGCAGTGCAACTGGTTACTGTATTTCTACCTTGATGATTAAGCATGATATTTTCTGGCTTCAGATCACGATAGATGATTCCTTTTTGATGTAAGTGCCCCAATGCCATTGAGATTTCTGCCAAGTAAAAGCTGAAAGGAAACACATGCCACAGAATTAGACATATTCCATCATGCAAAGCATCTTAAGCACTATTAGGTACACAGCAACAGTTCCTTGCAAGTATCTTTAGAAGTGTACGAGAGAATAAACAAGAAAAACAACGATGCCTTTGAGGCTGGGTTACCAAAAGGCACACAGACTCCAAGATGAAATTGCGCCGTTAGCATTAGCTTTACCTGTTCAGTAGCTATCTCATCATGAGTGTATTTGGAGGAATCTGAATTTACCAGTTAGTGGTTGAAATATGCTCAGTCTTTATTACCACATCTTGATGGCAAAGTTGAAGAGAAAAGAGAAGCTAAAAGATAAGGCAGCACCCAGAGCGCTCGCTGCAGAGCAGCGTCAAGGCACATCGAAGCTGTGCTAAGGCATTACTGGCATGCACTGTGGGAAGACAGGACTGTGTTCAGTTCTGTGAAGCCTGATCAATAAAGGGTAATTTCAGCTTGTTCATATGTAAAATATCACTACTTCAAAAGGCTTTTTCTCCTTCATTAGCATAATAACCTCTATCACTTTACACATCTGATGGTTAGAATACAGCCATTACAGTGACTTGGAAATTCTGTAACTGGCTGGTAAAACTGTGTGTGGATCAAGATTTAAAAAACAAAGAAAAATTGCATTTACAGCAAGTCGTTCATAGTCTTTTCTCCAACACCCAAAACTCCTCCTGTACCACAGCACTATGTACCACAGCCTCACTCAGCAACCAGCCACGGACCCTCTTCTGCAGTAAGACCGGCACAAACGGCTAAGTAGGGGACACACAGTTAACTCAGTTAACTGCTCTTTTCACTATACTAAGGAATGAATGAGTAGTCACAGTTTTTCAAGTCAGAGTACGCCATTTAAGCACTTGAAAAAAAAACCAAACTCCAAACCCATTAATTTGCCAAAATAGTTTCACTTACCAGGCTGTGTCTTCCATAAATATCCCTTCTCTCTCTAACTGCATAAATAGTTCTCCTCCTGCAATGAAAAAATGGGATTACACTCTAAAGTGCATTCTATCATTTTTAGTCCGTCAAGTCTATTTTCTAGAAAAACTACAAGCAACAGGTATTTTACCCTGCTCCACAAAAAGTTGTTTCACAAAATCAACTGAGAATTTACTGTTCCGGTTTTCTCAGAATTTTTTCAACTTAAGAAATGCCAAATTAAAAACAACATGCTGAAAAAAACCCCAGCATTTCTGTCCCCATGTTTTCCTGTTGCTGTAACTTGAGCAAATTGCTTCTAATCTGTATCTGCTGCTGTCTGTGAAATAAAGAAAAGAGTTCTTGTTTCACAAAGAACCTGCGAGGACTAAACCCTCAGGTACTCCACATGACTCCATCGGATCCAAGCATTAACATACAGGAATTACAAGCCTGATGAAAGAAAAGGTATTAAAAATCTTCCTCTTCCGTACAGTAATGAAAAGTAACTATTTTATGTTTCGCTCATCCTTATTTTATTGAAATAGGAGGTTTATTTACATTCTTCAATGCATTCTTAACGCTAACCTATTTTACATTACGACACCATGCCAATGGTTATCTGGCTTTTTATAAGCAGAACAAGAAATCCAGATTCTCCGCTGCGTAAGATACCCAGAAGCAGGGATCGGAATTTCATATACTGACCACTGAGATACTCAAGGATGAGGTAGAGTTTTCCACCAGTCTGAAAGGCATAAATTAAGTCTACGATGAAGGGATGTTTCACTTCCTCCAGTATATTACGCTCTGCTTTTGTATGAGCTGTATCCTTTGCATTCCTTACAATCATTGCCTAGAGAGAGAGAGTTGAGCACAAGAACATGCTAAAGAACATGCTAAAGAACATGCTAAACAAGGCAGACTTTTATATTTAATTCCCTTCTGAGTTTACTAAATCACAACACTATGTATGAGTCAGCAACATAATAAAAAAAAGACTATTTCACCACAATGTATACATAACGAGATGTTTCTTGCCGAAGTCTAAGTCTGTATTTATTTCACAGACTTACACAGTAATTTAGGTGGGAAGGGACTTCCCCAGCCTATTTAAACTAGCTGCAAAGAGCTACACAGACAAAACAATTTAAATTTCATTCCAATTCCAACTGTACCTGGATAACAACTGTATATATGATAAAGTGTATTTTAGGCTGTATTTTATAATTAGATAAGCGTAAAAGCTAAATGGAGAAACATATTCTTTTAGATTCAGATTCAATGCGAACATTCAAGTTACCTTTTTAAGAACTTTCATGGCAAATATTTTCCCGGTGTTTGCTCCAGTTACTTTTCGTACTTGAAACACCTATACAACACCAAGACAAAAGCAATCCCATGACAACCATATTAGCCGCTGTGAGTTAACAATGACAACAACTAAGTTTTGTGAAAGAGACAAGATCGCCTACAAACTACAGCGCTGCCTGCGGAAGAAGAGCTAGCGATTTCAGCCAGAACCAGTTTGGGACATTTTCTCCTGCCACCAGCTGGTGAGGCTCTGCCAGTGACCTTGGTCCCAGGACACCAACCTTGGCAGCCCTGAGGTGACCTCCTGGTAGTTTCAGAGAACAGGATGGGAAGATTAAACCTTGCCAAAGGCAGCAGGCCAGCACTTCAGCCACCTTTAGCATAATGGAGAGTTCCTTACCTTTCCGTAGCCACCTTTGCCAAGTACGCGCAGCAACTCGAAGCACTCTGGCCGGATCTTTTCTGGACCTCTGTTTACACTAGTCTCTGAAATCTCAAATTTTTCACAATGTTCCATGCCACTGGATAAAACCAAAACAAGAATATAAGACTACCTGATACTCAAAAAGGATCAAATAAAAGTAAGCAAGCAAATAACCTTCTGAAAAGCACATCTGACACAACTGAATGACTGCTTTGGAGAATTCTCACCAGCGAAAAGTTTATGTAGGGCTGTGCAAAACAGTAAATTTCCATTTGCACAGGAAAGTACCTGCAGATTTTGGGGATGCAAAGTAGCAAGATTTCCTTCAGATTCTTTCATTTCAATCCATAAAAAAATCTCTGTATTACACCAGAATTAAAGTTTAAGAGACCAAAGCCTCAAACTGACTGAGATAATCCTACAAGACCTGAAGTTAAGGCAAGACTATAAAGTGTGTTTAAGTTTCAGATCACATTCAGGAGCCCCAACAGTCATGGTCAGACTTCTGTAACACAAATACACAGCAGAAAAAGCTGTAACAAAAAAGTCTCACAACTCTGAACATGCCACAGAAGACTGATCTATACTTTAATGATGCTTCTAAATTACTCTGTAGTTCTGCAAAAGACTAACAGCTTGATCCTGCTAAAGTCAATGTAACTGAACTGGTTTAACTGTCACTGCTTTGTTTTGGCATACCATGTTGTGAGAACAATCTGGAAATCTATTGAATGCTAAAGGTAGCTGTCTCCTGAACCTGAATTCTCATCTGCTTCAGACTGCTACGCACATCTGGAACTGGAGCCTTTACAAAACGAGCAGAACATACGGTGTTCTGCAGGCAGCGCATTATATTCACATTACAAATATTGTTCAAGTACAAGAGATATGTTAGGAGAAACAAGGATTAAAAGACAAACAGCAAGTTTTCCCAGAATTTTCTTTATTATTATTATTTTATTTCAAGATACAATTGACAAATGTTAGCGTGAAATAGTAAAACAACTGTAAACAACTCAAAATTGAACAAGAATGACAAAATTTTCTATTTAACTTAACAATGTAAGAAAATTAGAAGTTATATGAATATCATATGAATGATAGAGAACATTTTCTATCAGCAACTTACAGGTCATATTGGCCAACTCCTCCATGGTCCATGCTCTCACTTAATTGACCCTGGGGATGGGAGGGGTAGAAGGAAGATTAATTAGAACAAAAGAAAAAAAAAGCAGCATTAAAAATAACTGCACTGATGTGTTTTACAACTTCTTTAATTGTATATAGAGAGTAATTCCATTTATAATTTATATAATTCAACAAGCCCTAAGGTCAGGAATAATAAATTATCAGCAGAAGATAAGAAATCTACAAAATTCTGTGCAAGGTTTGCACTACCTCCACGTATCTCAAACAGTGACACAGGGAACCACTGTTTTACCTGACTGCATTGTTACTCAATTGCTTAAATATTAGCAGTAATGATTTCACACACCCCTGGCTGAATTTGAAAAATGTTAAGCTACTGCATTTTTCTCTCCAGTTGCTCTTAAATAAGAATTTTATATCCTATTACAGTGCTATGCAAATTAGAACAATAGTAAAGATTATGTGAATAAATGACCTGGGATTCATAAGCACCAGAAACAAATGACCTTCTGAGGAGGTTTTATTATTCTATACTGGTATTAATCAAATCCCAATAGTAATGAAAGAATTAAGCTTTACTCCGATGTTAAATACCTTTTCTGACCAATTATCATTCAGATAGATTAACATATGCAAGTATTACTGAAGAAGATTCAAGTACTTCAACATCAGAACTAGTCACCATTAAAGAATGTAGTTTAATTTCTTCAAAGAATTTCCAGCTTGATCCCTTCTGCAAGATAATACTTCCCTATAATTATGGCTGTACATGGCAAAAGGAGCGCAAACAAGCGGACAGCTGGAATGAATACAAATACAATTTAATGGGAACCTTCTAATGAGCTTTAGACCATACCTTCTTATTTTAAAACACATCTATGTAACAACTGCAAGTGAGTGAGAAACAGCCTGGAATCTACAGACCGAACACTGATATATTGAGTGACGTGTGAAATTTAGAGAACCAGAAGGAAGAAACAAACCCAAACATCAAGATCCACAAAAAGCAGACCAAGCCAGGGTGTGCATTTTAAAATACTGTGTAAGTGAAAACACTAACCAAAGAAAATTAGAAACTTCCAATAGCTTCCAAACCATTTAAACACTGAAGTTCACAGAGGCTGGTTTATTGTGTTGGGTGATCCAGAGGGGAATTCAACTCCTGGTTCCACCTACTAGCACCACAAGCAATTATGGAGTCCAAAAGTTCAAGTTTGTTTCCAGGTCAGAGAGCTGCTAGCTCATGTCCTCTCGATAACATCTATTAGAGAAATCCAGCTTATTGACATCTGTTTCACAACAAAACCCACTAAAGCTGCCCTTGACCCTACCGAGAGATGCCAACAACCAAATTAAAGACAGAATTTTAAAAAACTCAACAAACACTGAGAATAAACACCCACCACGTTCCTAGAACAACTTCTCAAGTTACCCAATGGCTCTGGCAAAGTTTACATGTGCTTTTCTTGCCCCTGTGAACTATGGTTTTCATTCTCAGTATTAACTTGAACAGAATTCACTTTAGATACCATTCCACTACTTTCAGGATTTCTTCTCATTTCACAAACTAAGAAACGCAATGGTGTTCTGGCTGGAAGGCTAGCAGTCCTTCAATCTACACACATTGTTTCATTTATTACAAACACAAAAATTAAGGCTGGGTTTTTTTCACCATAACAGTTAGCACAACCAACCATACGGCTTATGAGTAAACTCTCCATTTCAACAATTCTTCAGATTTCCAGTGGCCATGCCTACTCAAAACTACAACTGATCTGGTTCTTGCTACTACTGGGCTCACAGCTTTCAGGGGGTACCAGGGACCACCACCACAGAGATCAGACAAGATAGTCCAGACTTTACACCTTGCGCACTTCCAGTTTAACCATCTCAACCGCTCTGGTTGCAATGTCTTTTCTGACCCCTGTAAGACATGCACAACACCTACAGAGATAACCTGCAGTGAAACACTTTCCCCTTTAAACATTCCTGACGCTTCCCCTTCTTTCCTGCTCTTGTATTCCCTGCTTTTGAGTTCTGTTCTGGTCCATTCTCACCCTTCTTTATCTGTTCTCCAAAAGGCACCCAAGAACCAAACCAGGTTGCCAGTGTGCATTCACATCCACCGTTGTGCCATAAAAATTTCAGTCATAGCAATTTTTAAAAATCCACAGTAACTAATGAATTTTTAAATTGGTCCCTGAGACTGAATTACTGGAACATGAGAAAGAACAAATTCAACTTCCTTGCCGCCCCCTTTAAAACCTGTTCTCGGCAACATTAACGGTGTGATGCAAGTGACGTTTTTTTAAGCCAAGTACTTTATTGATTATTGAGGTGACAGACAGTGCTTCTGCCTGCAGGTTGAGAAGCATTTTGACCTTCAGCTGTCAAACAATGTCTCTACATAGTTTATATGTAGCCTGGGTATTCCCACTGCGATATAGAGTATTTCAGGAGCTCAAATAATAAGAATATTGTTAGTATTTAAATAGCAAAAAAATAAAAGCAGTAGCAGTTTAAGCAATAGCAAATGTTTAATATACAAAACAATATAAAACAACAGTAGCACTAGAAAAATATAAACAGAGATCTTGTAATGAAATCCCCCAAAGCCTTAACAGAATCTACAGGAACATTACAAAATAACAGACCACAGGGTGAACCGTTTACAAAAGCAGATGGAGATGCACGCTGATCCTTACGGACGTCTCTGGCAGCACTTTAAACCTTTGCTTTTAATTTTGGCGCTAGAGCAACGACTTCATACACTTCCCGAAAGATTAGCGTTTCTGCACTGACGTTAAAACATGTGACAGCAAAAAAAAAAAACAAACACCAACCCGCTGCGGCACTTGTGCGAGGAAATCCAACGCGAAACTTCCAAGGGAAAAAGCTCCTGCAAGTTTAGCGCAGCAGCCAGCCGGAGCGCACCCGCTCGCCACCCCGGGCGGGGAAGCACTACGAGCCCCAGACCCGCGCCCAGCCAAGGGC
>NW_010241707.1:0-46084 GCF_000690775.1 Eurypyga helias | reverse complement strand
CCAAGCGCTGTGCCGCTGGGACGATTAAAAACAGCGAGTACAGGGGGACACGGGGGTAAAGAAAAAAGCAGTTCATTATCTCCGAGAGAAGTATTTCCTCTCCGCCTGAGGAAGCAATGATTTCTCTGCAATTTCTAATCAAAACATGGAAAACCTGGGATTCTAACAGAAAAATGAGCGGCATTTTTCTTTTTCCTTCTCTCATCCCCTGGGAAGAGAAACAAGGAAACCATGTCTGCAGAAAGATAAGCACAGGAAGCGCAGGGCAGCGGAAGGTCGCCCTTCTCCCCGCCGTGCCTTGGGGGCACTGTCCCCCCGAGCCGTGCTGCTGGGCAAGCAAGGCCCCGCGGCTGCCAGGCTGGGCACCAACTCCGGCCTGCGACAGGGCGTCCTTCCTGCGCCGGCAGCTTGCAAAACGGGCTCTCAAAGTACGTGACAGTCAGCTCAGTCCTTGTGACAGTGTTAAAAAATAGATCCTTGGTACTTACAGATTATTTGTAATTCTATCAAATTGCCTTTTCTATTCACTGTGTCATTTGAGATCCTCACGACCCAAATGCAGAGTTGGCATCTTGAAAACAGCTGGCTGCAGAGAAGCACAAAGTCCTGGAAACACCACAGCCAACCCTAGGCTTACTGCAGTTATCACCTTTTTTCTTTAGTGCTACAAATTCTTTGCTCTATCAAAGACAGCTTTAATAATTTGGAGAACACGTATTGATGTCACACTGCAAAACAGGAGAAAATTCCTGTTATAAGGAGATTTGCTGACAGCAGTTGGAAGGTCTGGTTGCATTTTCTAAAACTATTTCAGGTCAGTATATAAAAAAGGTAAAATACAAAACCCCACAAAGTGAAAAATGCAGTATTAATACACATGCTTTAATGCACTAGCATTAGAAATAATACAGGATGCAATCCGAAGCTGCTGAAGTCGGTGCAAAGACTGCTGCTGATGGCAGGGAGTTCCTGGATTAGGTCCCAGCTGGTAAGGAGGCTGCAGCCTAGAACGTGCTGATGAACTACACGCGTTCAGACTGCAATACGCACAGCTCATGAGAGCAGAGACTTCTACCACCTACCACCACGTTTACAGGAACAAATTCCAGCATATCTACTGTAACTCAGTGGCATGATTGAGTATGGTAATTCAGAAATTAAAGTTTACATATTAATGGCAGTGCAGTGCATCAAGTATGAAAATTTATGAACAATCAAACTATACAGACCATTATGGAGACACCACAGACACCATTTTAATCAACATGCAACGTAAGTAAATGACACCTCTGAAATCAAGAGGCATTAGAATACATGCTGAGCTCCTTGACATTTGTCTTTCCAAGAGACTTTGGGAACATGGGATTTAACTGGCTAAGAAAAATTTTACAAAACGCTTTCAACAGGCTATCTAGTATATTACTAAAAACCCATGTGAAAGGTGATTTTAAACTGTGGTAGGAATCTACTGCTTTGTACCCCACTGATTAAGACCGATTATGTTTCATACCTACAGAGAAACATGACCAGGAATTGAAGCTTTCCATTATCTCAGAGTACAAGACATTCACCTACAATGGAGCCTTGCTGTCCACTATTCCTGTTATACACCGATTCCTACTGTAATAAAAAAAAAGGAAGTTTCCTTATGCTACTGAGCAGAAGATTAGCACTTTGTGTTGGAGCTCAATATGGAAATCCAGATCTCCAGAATACCTGAGGTAATCATACTGTGTATTTACAGAGAGCTGAATCCTGCCAGTTACAGAGGCCCTGGAGCACTGAGCCTGCCAGCATCTGGCAGGACTAAGCCCTCAAGACATTTCATGGAACTTAATGGCATATATTGCTCATCAGTGAAAATGAACAACACTTATTGCACCTGACATTAATAAAGAAGTTTTAGCTGAAAGCAGTTTACACTGGGCATCCTAGTATACCCAAAAGGATTGGGAAGGAGGCTGCAAGATCAGAAAGGACATACCTGATCCACAGGTGCTATTACTCTTTTCAGGAGCTCTGGAGTTTTAAGGGTTTGGGTATGTTGCTAGACCTTTAGCATCAAATAGACTGAAACTGCTTCCCAGACAGGTGAGAGTTGGGAATGCAGCAAATGAATTTGCAGAGCTATAGGGAAGGAATTGTTTGTCTACAGGAAGTCATCCTGCAAAATCTGCCGAAGGGTTTTTTGTGTGTCTGGGAAGGAAAATAGCAGTGGAGATTTGAAGGAAGTGTCTTGGACATTTTTCCAGCAGCATTGCACTGAGACAGCAACTACACCATTAAGCTTTAGGTAGCTTTATATTACAGCCAGTCACACTACGTACTGCCTGGCACGTAGGCTGTGAAAAGACAGGTCTTTAGAAAAACCTATGTCTAAAGTGTATACACTATACATCACCATATCTTACATTGTCCCATCTGTACACCGGGAATTTTACATTCTCTATATTCTACTGAAACATCCACTGCTGTTAAATACTGTGGATTAGGAAGTATATTTTAATTTTAAGCAGCTATATAAAAAACAACTTACTAGAAATTACTGTTTACAGATGATATTCCTAATATTCTTATTCAGACTAAACACACTCTTTAAAAGGGCAGAATCTGCTTTTCCTAGCATTATTAGACCACACACAAAGCAAAAACTGTTTTGTAAGATTCTTCTGCTTGGAAAAAGAATCTCTTGGACACTTCTAAAACGTTATTAGCTTTGCAGCAATAATCATCCAAATTTGGTGCATTATTATACATTTACTGCAATATGATAAATATTTTAAATACCTTGCTAAATTTAACATGCCAGAAAGTTTAATTTTACCATAGTTTGCAGAACTTTTATTTACCCAATTTTGCTTATCGTAGCCAGCTTGGAGAAAAGCCAATTCATTCCCTAAATATATTTAAACAGCAGGTTGGCATAACACCATAGTTATCAGCATTGTTAGAAACTCACATGGATAATGTATTACCTAAAAATTCTCCTTAAGTTATCCATAGAGCAGACAAAAAGAGATAATGAAGAATTGCATCTGCTGGTTTGGGGCTTCAGGTGACACTATCTAGGTATTAAATAACCTGACACATAAGCCTGTACCTACATGCACAGCAGCAGCGGAGCTCACTGTTGAGGAAAGCAAACTGCAGTGCTGCCCACGGAGACTATGCTCACCCTTATTTGCAGAGGCGTCTAGTGAATTCCTAGGTTTCCTTGTGCACGTGTTTAGACAGCACAAACATACACATTGCTGCAGGTAATCTAAAGGATACTGCTTCTGATATTAAGGATTGGTGACCCTAAATTTAGGCTGGCCACATTACGTATGAGATAACATATTCAGGTTAGGGTTAGTAGTGAGAACAGCAAAAAGGTAAAACAGCTCTCATAGGAGTGTTCTACACAAACTCCATTGGCTCAATATTTACCTTTGTGGCTCAAATTTCAAGTTTTGCTGTCAAAATACTACAAACAAGCTCCACATTGTGTCCAGAAGGATTAAGTTTATTTTCCATGAAAAGTTCCACATGCTCATTTAAAAAGTATACTTGCTGCACAGGAAGTTTAATTTAAGAGGAAAAAAAGAAAAATAGACTGCTCTTCGAAGTTTGGTCCTCCAGGATATATACCTAGTGTGACTGACCTGCAGTCACCAGCATAAAGGCCAGCCTGGTGTTAAAGCTTCCACTGTGAAAAAGCTTGTGGAAGAGCAGGAGTTACCACATCTCGTTCTTAACGGCCTAGCGCTAACCAGAGTCAGCGTAGGAACATGGGAATCTGTTAAATTACAGGTCCACAGACAGAAGGACAACTCAGTCATTACCTGATCTCCCTTCTGAACAGTCCCAGAAAATGCAAACCAGACCTTCCTGTTACAGGCCCATTCTTTATGGTAACAGGGAGACAGATGGCAGTAGGGGGGAGCAAACAGCAAAGCTGCTCCGATCATCCTGCCGTCCGGCATCTGCAACGCATGCAGCTACGCTCTGCTGACTTCATGTACGAACCGCAGACTAACTGTACATGCTAACGGGTACTAGTTTTATACTGAGCTAGCAGGCATTGCTTTTCTTAAAGATTTTCTTCAGCTGCTGAGGTATACGTACTGTAGAACATAAAACAACTCATACAATTCCCCAGCTACCACAATCTACATTAGAGTGGTCATTTTATCTAAAACTATCTAACAAAATGCATACAATTCATTCTGTTAAAGTAAAAAAAGACTTGCACTACAAGAATCACATTCCTTTTCTTCTCGACATTTAAGACTTCTGGGAATCTGACTGCTGGAAACGGTTTAGCTTCTCTGGATTATTCGATGCCATTTGAGAAAAGTCACGAAAAATGTCCTGATAAATTTCATCTCCTAGGTAGAAAAGAAAAGGGAAACAGTTTTAAACATTCATGACCGTTAACATCACCCATCATTGCACAAATGCCCTGAAGGGCCACCAATTACTGTGTAACACTTATTCATGTCTAAGGACTGCTTTATAGATGGAATGATGCTGATGTGAACTCTTTGGGACTGTTTACTTGCATGCACGTTCTGTAGAAGCAAATTAAACAAAGCCAAACTATACCTGAAATAGTACCTCACAGGCAGCCACACAGAGGAAAGTTCAGAGTTAGAAAGGAAAAATGAAAGCATTTTAAAGCAATGTAAAAAGAAAAATGTTTATTAGCTATTAAAGAACAAAATCCTTGGTTTTGCAAGGAAGTGCTACCCAAGATTCTCTCTTCAGACAAGTAGAATCACAGCGTAAAGACAGATTTACTTGGAAACAGAGGTCAGAAGTCTTACAGCCAGACAGAACTCCCCATTAAATAAACAATCAGCAAGCAATAGTATATAAAAAAAAAAATTAAATCCTAAGTAGAGAAATGATTGTTCATAACTTTTGGTCTATTACTTCAGCATATATAAATTTTTACATGCATTACTGAACACTCATTATATCTTTTAGTTTTATCTATGAGTGATTATACTTTCCTTAAATATCTTTATCATCTTCACTCTTTGTGCTTACACACAACCTGACTACTTGCACATACTCCAAAAGAAGGGATGGCAGCAATTTCCACCAGGCCTGTCTCCCTCCCCCTCCCTGTCTACACAGGAAAACACATTCAGGAATGATTACTTCTTGAGCCACTGCCAAGGCATTCGTTTGCCACTTTAAAATGGACATTTTCACATTCTTTCAGCTGCTGCAGCATTTTGGGCCTTGAGATCACGTTTCATTTGAAAACATTAGCCATACTCTACTGCTTTCAAAGGGAATTAAATGCATAAAACATTTGGTCCGGTCAGGAGCTATGCAGCCATCCAAATTTTACTGTCTCTCCAACACACATGACCACACAGGAGACAAGATCCCAGTACTACTGTTCCTTGCTGACAGCTTGGTTAATAGCATGACAAAGAAATCAACCCCAAAACCTCTCTCATAATGTACGTTGAACATGGGTTTGTTTCCCCCAGTATGATTGTGGAAGAAAAGTATTATTCCACAACTTTTTTCCAGAGGGCAGTGTAAAAAGGGATTTTTGTGTTTGAGTTACACTGTCTCATTTTTCCATCTTCTAATGCACATGTCCAATATTAGAACTATTATTCTTTTGGAGATGAGACTCCATTCATTTGAAAACACTTTCAGAAATTCTGACCCTCCAGGAATATTTAACATGCACGGCATGTGGGTTTATTTAAAATGTAATGACAATTCTCCCCAGACTTAAAGAGATGGATACATTCAACACTGCTGTATTAGGAAAAAGAGTCAGTTCTCGTGAAATTCCCTTTTGGTTTTCAGATTTAGTTTCAAGTACATTCTAGAGATGAAGCAGGCACATTTTATTGTCACGTTTTCCAATAGCTGCTTGTACTGGGAGATCAGCACAGGATGAAGGGAGTGGTAACGTTCACCAGAAGAACGGCTGTGAAGAGCACAAATCTCAATCAAGCTTGTATGATAAAAGCGATTATGCTTTTAGCACAGAAGTGGGTTCCAGTGGTGAACTAGTACTGTAGTTCAAGTTGCCATATTTGGTTCTTTCATATTAACTTGAAAGAAAAAATCGAAAGCTATTTTCGCAAGATACATTGTGGCTCTGGTTTTGGCTCTATTACATAACAAAAATATTGCATACAAAAATAGACTAAAATAAAGTGCCCCTTTAGTCTGTACGCTGCATTAAAATACTGTAAACCTTATAATTATTGTAAAATCCTACTTTAAAACTGAATTCTGGAAATTCCCTTTCCAAGCAATGTTTTCCCTAAAGTGCAGATTATGTACAAAAATACTGTAACACCGCTTTACCATTAAACACCAGAGTAACTCAAAAGGCACACGTCATACATTCAAGAAAAGATAGGCAGGAAGAGGAGCAGTACTACTATCAAAGAGTCAGCAGACATACTGTAGCACCAGAAGATGAGCACTCAAGTATTATACAAGAAACAGTACAATGGTGCATATGGCTTCTACCACCAGCAATGAACGTTTTGTGGAACTCGGTCGTTTCAGCTAGTTCCCACCCTAGGAATACTTTGGAAGACCAACTGTACCTTGCAGAGCAATATATACATTCTCTCAGTAGCTCAAACCAGGCATATTTAAATCAGAAATGCTGATGCCATTAGCTACGTTAGTAATTGTTTATCGACCGCAATATGAAAGCAGAGGAGCGGGCAGTTGGCTTCACTCTGGTGACAGCACACTCATACATCAATATTTACCATCACATAGCTCCCAGCAAACATACAATTGTCTTGAAAACCCTTGTTTTCTTCTAGAATAATAATTTTGGGAAAGAGGAGTTCTAATACAAGGGCAGCGCAGGTAACGTGTGTACGCAGTGAAAAAGACCTGCCTCCTCCCTCTACAACCACGTAAAGGTGTTGCGCCTGGCGACAGCAGAGAGGGGTTTTGTGCTTATGCAGCTACGCAACCCTTCCAGCAGGCTGGCAGACATCAGCATTCAAAACGCTGAAATATTTACTTCAGCTTTAAAAGAGACTGCAGCAAGTAAAGAGTAAAGGAGAGCAAAGCTGTGCTACCCAAAGCTACAGCAAGATCTCCTGGCTGGGACGCTGCGCTACAGCTTGTGGCTGGGATTTCAGTTGTTACCCTAATGATACCCTCCCCCCAATTCTGGGCAAACTGTGTCCCTCGTAGCAGCTCCACTTCCTACTGTCAATCTCGCCTGTTCACAGGGAGCAGACACAATCTGATCCAGACATTTTAGAGAGAGTATTAACTACAGTCTCTGGGTTCTACTGTAACACAAACTGACAGATCAAGATATTCTCAATGAAAGGCTTAGCCAGCTTTGTGTTTCACCTACCTGATGGAATAATCTGTCTGAAGTTATTTCAAACCAGATGTCAGGGAAGTATCTCCCATCTCCAGTTTAAACACATTCATGTGTCCAAGGCCAGGCTGGACGGGGCTGTGAGCAACCTGACCTGGTGGGAGGTGTCCCTGCCCATGGCAGGGGGGTTGGAACTAGATGATCCCTTTAAGGTCCCTTCCAACCCAAACCATCCTGTGATTCTATGGTATTTTCACGTGATTAGTGCCTGCATTTGTTATGAATGCAACATTTTACTAAACACGTAGGTTTAGTAACCAAGGCTTTTGTACAAACTATATTATAAACCAGAAAATGTGTTTATAATTTCAGATTTGTGACAAGTCATTTAAATGGTCTAAAATACTAATTTATAATTTAGCATAAAGCTTTTGAATCAAAGTACCTACATTCCTTAAAACAAAGGTATTTTACTATTTGCAACTGATAGCTATTGTTTTTACCTCTTACAATAAAAGTGAGGAGTCTCAAAAACACCTCAGCATTCATTCCCTCCAGTCTGCCAGTGAAGTAATGTGTATTACATGAGCAAACCGCTTTACACTCAAAACAGCCAAACTGGCAATAAGCTTTTTTTCACCCCACTGCATTTTCTGAGTGGGGAATTCTTCCTCATTTAAGCTCACACTTAAGTGTACACTTCTAAATAACCTATTGCTCTGTCAAAGCTTTGAATGTCTGAGTGTCTACAGTCTTTTGATTGTTTTAATTTGAATTTCCTAGAAGATTCATTTAAAAATAAACTTTAAGTCATCCATTGTTAAGGAGAAGCTTTATGAAATAAGTAAGTTTGGTTTATTTAATAGAGTTCATCTGGGACATGGACAGGAGACTCACTGTTGCCCTTTGAGTGTATTCCAGCCCCAATCTGGTAAAAGACATAAGCACACAGAACCCTTATGAGTCAGTGGAAAATACATAAGGGCTTTATAGGAGTGAGCCAAGAGTACTCAGCACTCAACCTTAAAAATAAGGTTTGCCTTTCACTACTGACTGGTATAATGGTATGTTTTTAGCTGTCAAACTTGACAGTCAAGCATGCCTTCATTATTGGTATTTTCATGAAATTAAATTAGGTTCCTATGGAAGCATATCATGATAGAAGTGGCTTGCACAAACATCACATCAGGACATCGTGTAAATCGGGACCGAGTGCCTGAGGATAAAGTTGCACATATTCATTAAGTACAATTTGTTACTTTCTTGTACCTGTTGGCTCAAATATATGCCAATTTTTTTTAACTAAATGGTAACATATTATGCATACAAAAATACACTTAAGAATGACTGTTTGGTTTCTTATTTGTACCTTAAGAAATAAAAATATTTTAAAATAAAATTTGAGGAAATAATGCTTTCCTATTTCTGTCTGGAGTTATTCTGAAATATTTAAATGTACATTTTTACATTGGTGTGCAAGCATTTTCTTCATAAAAAAAAGAAAAAGAGGACCATCCACAGGAAGGAGAATGGTATCCTGTAATCAGATGAACTCCTCAGCTGTCTCTGAGCAAGCCGGGTAAGAAGGCTGCTCTTAAATAACGTCAGGTAAATCCTAACATCACGTGAATTTCAATGGAACATCAATAGGAGAAAACTGTAGACAACTACCAGCAAAAACAGGTTGTTAATGGCTGTACTAACATAGACTACTATAATAATGTACTTTAAACACCCTCCTAGTAGGTCCCTTAAATAGTCTGGTGGTCACACCAGTGAAGCTTTAACATTTGTTGGTTGTTTATAAAAACATTGTTATATGAAGCTATCTTCTATTTCCCCTCAGATCCTAAGAATCTAACTGTAAACTGATAAATTCCTGAATGCACTTCTTATACTGCATTTCAGTATGGTTATTAGTGGAGTATTGACCTGGCTGTCCATAGAGTCCTTCCGATTCACGCATTTCTTCATTCATCCTCGCTAAGCGCAACCTATGAATTAGGAAACAAAGAGAACAATGTCATCTTTAAAGCACTAAAAGAGACTGCAATTCAAGACCTACAGTGCATTCCCAGATCTCTCACCAGCGAGGTCATCTATGAATAGTGCAATCTAATTTTTCTTTTGCTCTCCCTGTTTTTACGTAAAGGAATTTTGACATTTCTCATATTTCTAACTTGAGACAGAATAGGAAAACCTAGTTGCCTAGTTAAAAAACAGAGCATACAACTTACAGTGTTACAATATCTGCATTTGCAGCTTCTACTGCTATACTCAATGGATCTTTCCCATCTTCATCAGTGGCATGCTGGTTTGCTCCCCGTTTTAGGAATAAACATACCTGTCTGTTTAGAAAAAGCTTTTAAGGATAATTTTCACAACAATAAAGGAAAAGCAAGTAAGTTCAAGCTGGATGCAATGTAGAAAAGCAAATAAGTTCAAGCTGGATGCAATGTATTTGGCTTAAATTGCCAAAAAGTATCTTGAACATATCAAAACAGTGCTATTCATCTGGAACAACTAAGATCTTATCACAGTAGTAAGAACTTTTATATTATTCCCATTAGAAAGACAGCTTAAGTCAAATCTAGCACAGCAAGGAGCATTTCAGAAGCGAGGCTCCACCCTCCTGTATCATCTCAGGTTGTAGAACCAAACAACCTCATCCCTTTCACCATGACAGACAAGAAGCACTCAGCAGGATAAATCAATACAGTACAGAATACTGTTCTCACATACCTGATTTACCCTGCAGAAACTGACCTCATTTTTCTCTGCTGTGATAATGCCTTCATCTTTATGAACATGGCATACTGACTAAGCTTCTATCTTAAACTCTCCCAAGCTGTCAACTTGCACTCTGTGTAGAATTCATGCATGTGAAGAGTTTGGGCACCACCAACCAGATTATGTCCTCATCTGAGCTGAGCTGGTAAAGGGCCTCAGTTAAAAGCCATGATTCCAAAAATTAACATGTAAGGCAGCACATTTTGAAGCAAGATACACGATCAGCAAAGCACATAGGTGGGATGAGTCAGAAGCAGCCTTGTCCCTCACACATCACTATTTCTCCTATTTGTACCATATTTCTTAAGAAAACTATAAAAGACTCATGAGACTCTTCACCAAAGGTTCATGCTATTTCAAAGCATTAGTAAATACCTGTTTTTACAAACTGGACAAGAGTGTGTTTACAGGTGTGTATTTTGCTAGCAGATGACACTGCTAAATCCAAATGTTACTTCCTCTCTCACCACAAAAGTTTAAGAAAAACCTGTAACACCTGAAATATATGTAAATACCAGAATGTTTTGGGGAAATGAAGAAGCCTCGCATTAAACAACTCCAGTAAAGGATGGCCATTTACAAATTCCGGGGCAGTGAGTTACCCAGTATGTCCCAGAACTGTGGCGTGGTGCAGGGGTCCTCTTCCTTTCATGTCCCTGATGTTCACATTGGCCCCATTCTGGAGCAGGAATTCACAAGTAACCAATGAGCCCTACGGAATAAAAGCAAAGAAACAATTCGACACCAGATCTCTAGAGTAAGAGACAAACCTGTTCTGCCTTCTCACCACCGAGTCACACGGCAATGGAAACAAAAGGGATTTGCTTCCCTATCAAATTTAAACACTACTACGTTATAGAATTTCAAACAAACCATCAATGAGAAAAATACAGTACAGAAACAACTTGGAGAGAACACTGTAAAGACAACTTCAGCATCACATTATCATTCATTAGCGAAAAAAGCAGTTCAAAAGGCTGACAGAACTATCCCTATTATTCCCCTTCCCCTCCTCCCACACCAGTGGGTGCTGCACATGCTGCATACATACCCCTCGCACTGCCTGAATGAGTGGCGTTGCTTTGTTTTCTTCCACATTGACCCAGTTTACTTCAGCTCCATGGGCTAATGCTTCTGCCATATCAGGAAGATTCTTCTCAAAGGCAGCTTGATACAGCTGCAATCCTGGACTAGGCTGTTTGGAGTTACAGAACACAGAAGACTCTTGCTTGTCCACTTCTGAAAATAGAATAAAAAATGCTTATCTAAAGGTACCTCCTGTAATTCTGACCAAAATTGTCATTTCTCTGGCATAAGGTAGCTCAGGTTTTGCAGAATGCTGTGCATTGTTGTCCCTTTCTGCCAGGGTAAGTCACAGATGCCTTTAGCTTGTTCCAGCATTCAGGCATGGCTACTTCACAGAATTATTACTGCCTAGAAAACATTCTCTCCACATCACCAGCATGTGTGAAAAGTCTACCAACTAGCTATTCCATGCCATTTCTAGGGAATTATTTTAGGTTAGAAGCATGTTTTATCCTACACTGCAAGATATGAATACAACTGATTTCCTGCAGGGATGTAGTCATACAGAAGTAACTATCTGCAACAGCTTGATGCATTAGAATATGAGGCTAATACTGTTCTGATTTAGTTTTCATTAAAAGTTACTATTGTCATTTACCAGTTAGTCACTGTGCATATAATCTTTTGGACTACAGCATAATTTTTGTTTTCATCTAACCCAAACCATTCTGTGATTCTATAATCTCAGTATAAGTTAAAGCCTGTGAGATAAAGGCATTGTTATGTACAAGCTTTCAAGGGTTATAGCATCATGTTTCTACAATGCAGCCCAGAAAGATCCAAGCCACATGCTGCTTGCCTACAAACCACAGCTGTGAACTACCAAGTTTACAACATACCTCAGAAGAGTGCTTTGATGTAGAAGAATTAAGTTTGCTTTCTAAATAAGTGTTTCTGATATTTTGGCAAGCCATACTCAAAGCAATCGGACAGCCCAGGATCTTAATATTAAATAGTAAATAATTTCATGAATCAATTTATAAAACTGAGTAAAGACGGGGTAATGTTTAAAGACACAGTCAATTCCATGTACATGGACAACAAAAACTAAGCAAGAATGCTCAAATAACACATGAAAGCCTATTATCTGTGACTCAACAGGAATTCCATCTCCAAGGATTTAACTATTTATAAAAGGATTATGCATTTCTATGGAGACTTATCTGTATCAAAATGCAGCATTGCTCCCTGTTAAAAAAAAAACACCACCAAACAAACCACAAACAATCAAAGTTCTGGCTCAGTATCATCTGGCTGGAACAAAACATAATTCTCTACACTCATTTAGAAGGATTCAGTATCATTCTTGCTATCGAGCCTGGAGGAGGAAAAATGTCACTCAAGCAATTACCCTGCTAAAAACAATTCAGCCCACCAGGATAAAAGAGACATGACTTGTATTACCAAGAACTGATGATACTGATCTCTGATAGGAGCAAGTAGTAATTAACTGTTCATCTTGAAGTGCAAAGCCTAACGCACCTGGTTCATACAAACTGTTAACTGATATAGTAGAGGCAAGGTGTTCTCTGCTGTCATCAGCACTCTGCGGGATCCCACTGTCACTGCTCTGTACTGTTTTGGGGAGAAACTGTAATTACTACGCAGACCGTTAAGTTACCTACTCTTCACAGATACCATGATAATAAAGCAAGCTCTTTAACTTGGTCCTGAACACATAATTTTTAAGTGACTAGTAATTACTCAATGCTCTTAACAGATCCATAGAAAAATATGAAGTCACACTGCAACCATAACTTTTATAATAATAATAAATGTCAAAGATTATTAGAATGGAAAAGATCAGGATAAGTAAAAAAGCTTAAATTATTTCATGAATACAATAAGCAATGCAGTAGCCTGGAGACAATGGCTTAAAGGCAGGGAGATGGCCACAACACACAATGGATCACTAGTGCAAATACTGAACACGCCATAGCTGTAGTACTTACTACTACGTAGTTTTGAAGAGGTATCAAAGTAGGAGAAGAGTGAATCTAGTTCATCAGGACAGAACAGAGACTCCCGCCTGGCCTCGTCGCTACTTACAGCAACCGCTGGGACATGCAAGTTAGCAAAGCACAAAGCAGGCAGTAAGGAAGGGATAGGGCAGGAAAGAACGTTATTGGAAAAATTAAGAAGGATGAAAATACGGAGGAAAGAGGGTGGTTAATATGTTTCTGAACGATAAGCATCCCCACTCTGAATTCTTCCCCACCTAAAAACGCACATCTCTGAACAAGTCTCTCCCCTATCCTTCTGAACTAGGCTGTGACCCATTACAAGACAAATCCCAATTTCCTTGCATCGGGCAGGAAATCAATACAAAAATATGTTACTTCCAACAGAGCATGTGTAATATAGCTAAGAGAAGCATGTAAATACCTTTTGGGGATGCCACACCTTGTTCCCCGGCCAAAAGAGATTTTTCAGGGCCACTGTGCCTTTTCTCTTCCTGACTCTGAGGCAAAACTTTTGTTCCAGATTCAAGCAGAGGTACAGATGCAGGCTGCTTCTCTACAAACTTTCTTTCCACGTATTTTGCTCTGATGTATGCCTCCTTCTCCTGCCTGTCATGCACAAAATCCCTGGAGTTAGTAAACTAATATTTTAATATTTTCACATATCAAAAGAACATCCATTTCATAATAAAGCCACTAACCAGAACTGTGGGTTGGCACTACACGTAACACATACTTTGGATACATTTTCAGAAAGATGAAGAGCATGAAAGATGAACTCTTCCTGGATTCTTGTCAGAATTTTGCATAGTACTCAAAAAGCAATTTTGTTAGATCATATATGTATATTTTCTTTCAGGCAGAGATTTAGAAAGTGGTATGTGGAAGAAATAAGCATTAGGTACTATAAATGTGATTTAGAATAGACTATTTCAGTTGGAAGTGAGCTACAACAATCATCTACTCCAACTACCACTTGTTGGTATTAATCTCTTTACATGTTTTACATTGTCAATAACCAATTAATACAGCATCTATTTAGTTTTTTCGGTAAATATGAATTGCAACGTTTGTTAAAGGAACATCAAGATGGCACAAGACAGCCACAACAATAACAAGCCTCAGGCAGGCACAGACACCAGTTCCGCAAAGCATACTGAAGTATCTTGTAACCCGAGGTTATCATTCTAAGACACACACCCCAGTTGTGACACACTGATGAAAGGAGCTATACAAGAATTACTGCTGAAACTGCTGAAAAGCAGTTACCACTAGAAGGAATATCTAGCAAATGTCCTACATTATTTATATTATTAACATCGTCTCCAAATTGACAGTGCTTTCGAAAATGCTGTTTTCTATACCATAAAACTGCCTGACAACAAGAGCATAGAACTGGAAAGTTGGTAAAAAAGGTTTAAAAAGACATCATATACAGCAGAACTACCTTCAAACGCAAATTAGCATCAGAGAAACGGAAGAGAGCAGTACAATCAGAAGGTTGCTGTACAGCAGCAGAGCCCATGCACAACATTGGCAGAGAGAAAAAAAGCATTTGGGGGATCAGGGAACAAGAGTCAGACACAAGAACAAAGTGCTTGTAAACAAAGGCACAGGCCACAGGTTCCTTCCAGGAGCACTCAGAGAGCAGGGACAGCTGGCTGAGGTGGCACAAAGCAGGCAGAAAACCAAATCAACATGCCCACGTTGATGAGAGCGCAGGATGCTATAGAGGTGTCAAAGGGAGGGAGTGAGATCAGAAAAAGAACAAGCGAACAAGAGGAGCTGAAAGGGACCAGCAAGGAATAACCACTAAGGATTGAATGACACACTGGTGATAAAGGGGAAACGACGAGTAGATCAAAGCAGCAGTAGACAGTTCAGCCTCCACCTGGGAAAGATGCTGCAGCTTAAGGAAGCAACAAGAAAAGGAAGAAAGAGGCACCGCCAGCAAATAACTACCTTTGGCTTCCAGATTGTGGCTTCTTAACTCCCACTTTCTCCAACTTCGCTTCATATATTCTATTTATAACGTCATTTCCCAATTCACACATAAGCTATGAAGCAAAATAAATAAATTCAAATACAGTTGCAAAAGGCTTTATCTACCAATTTAGTTGGTTTTAACCTCATTCAGCCTATTTTTACAACTTAGTATTTTCACTTTTCAAAAGTACACTCAGAAATCAGCACAGGTTTATATCATGACAATGAAACCATCAGGGAATAGAGACCAAATTCTAAGTAACGTATAGTAACAGTATAGTCACTCTTAAAACTGCTGTTCCCTGCTGAAAAAGGACTGCAAAAAACCACCATCTGTCATTTAAGAACCATTTCTGTGCCATCAGAAGGCATCTGCAGGCCTCGTTAACAAGGTACTCATTTCCACCAGCTTTGCCAGTAGCTATCCTTATCTCATTGGCAAGAGACAATCAATTTTATTCCATCTTGTCCAACGTACATTTTTGCTAAACGATAATTTAAGTCTATAAAAAAGATCATATTTAAAACAGCCTGCAGATACTACTTCAAGGAGATTTCAGCCCATTATGTCCAATTTACTGATGGCAACGAACAGACTTCTTGCTTCTAAAACCAAGTAGTCAACCTGCTGTTAGTATTTACATGAACAGGACAAAGGGTGTTGGTTTGGGGGATTTTCGTTTGTTTCCTCAGCATGCACACATTGATATTAAAATTAAAGGTCAAACCACAAGAGAAAGAGCCCTACTCACATTGTCTTTAGATTGCTCAGAATAGAGAAGCAATACCTAAGTGCCAGAACATCAGGGCCAGGAACAAACGCTTTGCATCAGTTACTCAGCTGCACACAGGCATCCATACAGGAGTTCCTATTTCAGTGTCACATGGTTTTCATAGCCATGTTTCAAGGCAGAATTTTGGCATACAAGTAGCACACAAGAGCAGTTGCATGAATGTTCTCCTATAAGCAGCAGGAGTACGAACTCAAGATCTCACCATAAGAGCTGGCACCTGAATTTTCAAGTATGATCATGCTTTAGGCTGATAAATCACTTCCACAATTTTTCAGCTCACTGTATTATTGGGCTGTAAGGAGATATCCATTTTTATATGTTGAAAGTATCAGATCAAACTTACTACTCAAAGTCCATCTGTGAACCCCAAAGTGTCAAAAGTTGTTCTGAGTGAAGTTTGTAACAAGAATAGCTACTGCTCCTGCATGTATTGTAACAAAGTGTGAATTAAAACAAACACCACACAGCTCTAAGCACTTGTGAGTAGAAAGTTTAAGACATGCCCTGGGTCCAAACACAAGTGTTTCCTGCACTGAACTTTCTGATGCAGCTGCTTTAGAACAACCATCTAAGTACCAAAAAGAAACTTGTTCCAAAAATATTACTGTACCTTTAGAAGTTCAGGTTCCCACGAATCCAGCGTTAGAGATCTTACTTTTGAGAAGTGGACTCCCAAGCTCCTGAACAGCATGAAAACAACCATTAACCTGTAACTACATGCTGTGTCTCCCCTCAGTTTTAACATTGCTTTACTTGCATAAATCAGTTACCTTAATTCTGTTTACAAAGAGGGGGTCTCTAACCTTGCTTCAATATACACATTTGAAGAGGCAAACACCACCCTTCCCGATTAAGTCAACGCACAACCCAAATCGAGTTCTGAAGAGCTGCCCAACCTGTGTATCCCAGAGCACTCGATGCACAGCGTGATTCCTAAGTTGATACTGGCCCAGCGAGGATCAGCCAAACCACAGTCACAGCAGGCAGCATTACCAGGAATACACTGAACTCGCTGCAGAGCACTTTCTCCCTTTAACAACTTGTCTTTTGTCTCACTGCCGGATTCTAGGCTTCCAGTAGAAGGGGATGATTTCTTTTCCTGTTTCTAAAAAATTAAGGAAACAAAGACACACTAAATTAAAGAAATGAGTCCTACAGATACTGACAATACACTAGAATCCTAAAAACATAACTTCTGCATTTAAGGCGGAGGTAAGCCACAGAACTGAAAAAAGTCTAGCTTTTTAAAAGAAATCTAGAACTGAATATAAGAGTATCCAATAATCCCATGAATTTTAATCACACAACAGAAAAATCCCATCAAAACATATAGGCCGAAGTAACCTTAGTAAGATGGAGTGAAAGACAGATTAGATGTAAGTCACAGCCTTCCAAATTTCATTGCAGTTCCACTGGAAGACAAACAATGGATTCTTTTTTCCCCCTCCCATAAAAAGAGGTTCTCTCTATTTATACTTCTCAGGATCTAAAGTGGGGGTGGTTGGTTGGTTGGTTTTTAAACTCACCTCAGATTCATCCCCTTTCTCTCGATATGCTGTAGCAATACTGGTCTGAACAGCTTTAATCCATGCTTGTCGCAGCTTCTCCGAGTCGGCCTGAAGCATGCAGCTTCTGTGACAAATACACGTCTACTCAGATTCAGAGACCGACCGAGCAGCTCACATCACACACATTGTTTAATAAAATACAGACTCTTGAGAAAGCCTATTGCTATCACCACAATTACACTGGTTAGTAGGCATCATGTCATACACCCGTTTACTGTGGGGTAACACAGCAGCTGACCCTTTTTGAACTGCAAACTCCTTGTTTCACGACTATCTGCAGATAATGCTAAAACACGTAGGTATCACTCTTTAAATAACCCACACAACGGCTAAGTTGCCTATTCCCTTTCCTATTCCAAATATTTCATTTTTATATCCTCAAATGCAATTTACCCCCACGACTAACTACATGAGATAGAAGTATCAATGCTGAAAACAGTTCATGCACCGAGATCAGTAGAAAATTATCTTAAAGCTGACAAGGAATTAACTGTTTCCACACCAACAGTCAAAGGAAACAGGTTATGAAGTATAAAACTGTTTCAATGCTTATGGGCTGAAAAAGTACAGGCAAGCAGGAGCAAAATGCCTACTCAAGTGAAACACAATTGAGGATGCCAACAGGAGTACAGCAATCTATTAAGAGGAGAAACCTAAGTAGGAGTGGGGAGTGTAGATAACATCCAAACCTAAAAGCAGGTTGACCTTACACAAAAAATTTAATCTGGTCAAATCCCAAAACCATTATTAATGAGAGCGCCACATCCTGCACCCTGGCTGCGGCAGGACTGCCACACCTCTGCAAGCATAACCGAAGCATCGCACTGCTAGGGCTGACAAATACTTTTAGTTCATCATTTCATGTAGTGTATTCTGAAAGGTAACAACACCACTGAGGTGAGTTTCTCTCTCATGACACCAATCAGAAATTTGGAGAAACTGAGATCAGTTTTCTACATTACTAAGCAGCTCGACAGTATCATCTACTGCTAAGCCGCAGCAGTTCTGCAGCCACGAGCCATTTACGCATAAAGTGCAAGAATGCATGTTTATGTTAATGCCAAAAGCAAACTAAACACTAGGAAACTTCTCACAGCATCACATACTCTTAGCCAAAATTTCAGAGGAGAGAATTGTTCAGATGCTCTTCCTGTTTTGAGCTATCCCCAAGAGAAACGTTAATCTTGCATTTCCAGACAACTGAATGTAACTTTTTTTTTTTTAAAAAAACAAACATGCTCCATCACTTCTCCTTACTTTGTTGGAGAAACCACCTCAAAACAGAAACGTCTTTCTATGTCCTCACAGTGTTTAACCGTGCAAAGCCGCAAGTCTTCAACAACTACTGTGGGATTATCCTAAGAGGCAAAAATTAACAAAACAAGTCACATGCAGTTAAATGATAAATTGGGATTATTAGCAAGATTATAATCTTTCTTCTATTTGCTTGTTTACACAATGTTTTCCTCCAAAAATAAAACTTATGTAGGTGGAATCAGAGATACTTAGTAGGAAAGAGATAAAACGTAAATTTTC
Organism: Eurypyga helias; assembly: GCF_000690775.1. Classification (NCBI taxonomy): domain Eukaryota; kingdom Metazoa; phylum Chordata; class Aves; order Eurypygiformes; family Eurypygidae; genus Eurypyga; species Eurypyga helias. Next base: position 27,039 of record NW_010241707.1, on the reverse strand, counting down.
ATAAAACATAATGAAACTTTAAATACAAACTTTGGCTAATTCCTTTTTACCTACAATCCACTCTACTACATAATCAACACCTTAAATCTAAACAACAGTATTCAAAGCTGTTCAAAGATACATTCTATGAGATGCAATTAGCTCACAAATAAATCAGAAAGATTATACTTAAATCAGCAGTATTGTAAGCGCCAAGTACAAAAACCAGAAGCTGGATGCAGTAGTTCTGATTTGACTCATAACAATTCTCTTCTAAGCTGACAGCAATTTTAAGTTGTGTTTTTAAAAAACAAAAATATAATTGGACTTCAACACAAAATGCCCAGCTCAAACGTGCTCAAACTCAACTGTTTGTTCCCTTTCCAACCACAAAAATGAAATCCCTTGGTTTGCTAGCATCGGATAACAAGGAATAGCCTCTGAACCTGGTCTGACAACACTGAAGAGAAATGAATTGTCATAAGCTTTACCCCCTATTTTTCCCCCTCCTTCTCCATACAGTTCTCCACTTTTTCCAACATGAACACTTACAATGATGTGATCCAAAAGCAGATTCTAGAACAATAAACAAAGGAGCACAGCCCCAAATGTTTGAGAAGGTTGGCTTCTGTAGCTTGGGCAGAGCTACACTTACTGCTGTAATATACAGCTGTGCTTCCCGACCAGCAGGACAGATACCAACTTCTGAACCACCTTACATTCTCCATATTAAATACATGTACATAGCATCCTTGACCGTTTCATAAGTGCTTTCTTGCTTTTCCCCCAACTGCTAAACTGGGTATGTGAACGCTGTAAGTAACTGCAGAGAGCAAGTCCTGAAAGAGTTAAACACAACTGCTCAAAGAAAAGCATGAAATATTTCACTGCCAAAGCCCACACAAGCCTTTAGGGACCAACAGCTTTTAAGGCTTCCCATAAAACTTCTCTGCAACAAGATAACAGAACCCAGGGCAAATAAAGTATGTGCTTACAAGTCACTGTGAAGGAATCTCACCACCCTTAAGTGTGGCTATTAGTCTCATTTTACAAAAGGAGTAACTAATTTAGAAAATGCAGTTGGTTGTTCAAGACCACACAGGATGTCAGTGTCAGCACTGCTTCTCCTTTCCCTGATCAGTCAGGAAAACCATCACCCGTTCCCCAGACAAGCCAGGTTTTCGATACCTACCTTAAACTTCTTCTGGTACACGAGTTGGTTATTTTGTATTGAGAACCAGCGCCTATTCAAATAAAGAGACATCCAGAGAATACACAACTGATTTTACAGTGCTTATTGACCAAAACGTGCTAACAGTCTGCAGAGACTGCACAAAAGAACTCACAAAAGTAATGCCGCAGTCAGTTTTGGCAAGTATTTCGTGAGAATAATGAAAAGAGGGAAAGCAGAGACAAAACAGAAAAGAAAGCAAGGTTCAAATAATTTGAGTCCTAAACAAATGCATTCATGTTATGACAACATTAGTTAAGCTATCACACAAAACATCTTCATTTCAAAGAACATTCACTTCTGTATTTTAGCAGCAAGCTACAATTTTAAGTAGTTGTTTGATAACACAAATTCAGATGGTTCACGTAGCAAATATATTTAAACTCTGTATACTACTCACTCCTGAAGTACTTTTGAGAGAAGAACTAAGAAAAAACTTACTAAGGCATTAAATACCCTACAGTGTTGCTATCCCATGTAGGTTTAATGTTTCTCTTTATTTGGTATTTCTTAAAATTTTAGATGCTGAAATAAAAAGATAGCCTACAAAACCAAAGCAAATCCAAGGAAAACATTTTAAGTAGGATGCTAACTTAAGCCTCAGCTCTGTAGGAAAATATCCAAATATTTGATGAAGGCATCTTATAAAATCCAAAGGTAACAAAGCTTCAACTCCTCTGAACTGTATCCTTCCCTGTTAAACTCACTGCTCAGAGAGGACACAATTCACAGAGAATGAAAAGAACATTGGTATTTGGGAAAAAAAGTTAGGAGCACCTCAGATCTCTAACAAGTGTGTTTTGTCAGACCACTGAATACTTAAAAACCAGCAAATATAACTATCCCTTTCTAGCTCTTCTGGGGATACACAAAGTAAAAGCTAACCAACCATCACTGGTTTTGAACTGATAAATATGAAAGGAATATGATAAAAGAATTCAGTCCTGTAGCGAAATTTACACTTTGTTTTGTTTAGGCTTATAATGCGAAGCTGTGTTTATCACAGCGTAATTCCTCAATTATTTCAAAATACCCCACTGATACCCCATCCCTTTTTCTGCACTGCCAATGAGTTCGAATGGTAACAGTATATAAAATACTCCATTAAAATGTATCTTGTTATCCTCCACAGGCCGCGGAACTGCAAGCTGCAGTTTACTACGATTAGTAACAAAAGGGCTCCATATATTTATTTAACCGCCACAAGCCATTCATGAAAAGAAGCACACACAAAGATTGTTATGAAAAATTAAGCTATACAAAAAGGTAAAAGAATAACTAGTATATGTTAGAAAAGTTAGTACTTAGTAGACAGATGAGATTCTACCTTTTAACAATTAATATTTTCAAATGTTGTGCAGATATATTCCATTTAAAAAGCAACAACACGATCTTTCAATTCTGGATTTCCAACATAACGATCAACTTTTTGGGTTAAGATAACTGAACAGAATAATGCATAAAGTTAACTACTTTTTGATCTATCAACAGCGGTAGTTTTGCTCACTGCTGTTTAAAAGGTATCACCTTTACCTTCTATTTCAAACATACAGGTGCAGTAACTAAGCCCCAAGTAGGAGCATAAGGCAGGTTATTGCTAATATTTAAATAGGTAACTCAACAAAAAAGCAGACTAGAAAAGGAAAAACTCAGGCTTTGTGTGCTATTTTTGAACATAACATCAAATAGGAAAACATGAAAAGTAGTTTAAGTGATAAAGGAAAAAAAAATGCATCCTTGCCCCAAGATAACATGCACTGGAGCAAATAGCTGATAATGGCTTTCAGTAATGTAATTAACCTCATTAACGCAGTTTGTTCTACAGCTACATATTCAGTGAATTACTAAAGTAAACAAGCTCCAGTCTGATCAACTGGATGTAAGTGAGCACACAAATTGTAAACCAGAGTTGTAACATCTTTAAAGCCTAGCCTAGAAGTTCTCAAAGTATTCCAGCCCCTTCCCTAGTAGAGAAATTAAATCTGTTCCAGTCCAGCCAAAGAGTGGGGCTTTGATTTTTTTTTTAAAGAAACATCGATTGAACAGGATGATCAATTTAGAATGTAGTACAGCTTGTAGATATCAATGGAAAATAATACATTTTATTGTATGCTTAATAAAAGAGGCAGAGTCCCCTCCGACATGTCAGCACCACCGCCATTTTAGTCAGGCCAAAAACTTTCAGTTCCTTCATATTAACCAAGTACCATCAAAAAGCTCTACTCGTTACTGTAGGAAACGGACTGCTGGAGGTCTACAGCAGTAACAGCCAGGAACTTCTGAGGTACAGTACATGTACTGAAAGTGCTAGCATAGGGTATATCACATCTATCCTGTTCCAAGAATTAATGTTCATAAACCTTTAGGTGTGTAGTAACTGATGGCCATTATCAGTTTCTCTAAATGTGCCATTCTGCCAAAAATGGGGGACAAGCATGGTGAAGGAGAAAACGTACTTGGGGAATCTTAGGGTAATTTGCACTGCCTCACTCAGCAGTGCTTAAATATGGCTATTTGGGTTTAGAAACTGAATGTTTTCCATCATTTAGGTCTACACAATTCAAAAAGATATTTGAAATGTTTCTCAATTTTGTATTGTTTCCTGTTTTAAAATTATCTGAGAACTGAGAGCAATACCAAGAAGTATTCAAATTACTTGAACTTTATGTAAAAGAAACATGCTTACTGAGTCTCAAAAAGGAAGTTTTCTTCACTAGTTGCTATCAGCACACAAATAAACCAGAATGATTAAGCATGCACAACATTGGAAATAGATGTAACTTTTAAATGTAGTTGGTAAGAAAAAAAAATCTCACCAACTTCACCTGGAAAAAGTCAAAGCACTGATCTTGTACGCTCAGAAGTTTGAGTGCAGAAACTTTGCTTTAATTCCTTTTTGGCCAAAACTAGCACAACCTTTCTAATTCTTTTAGAGGTATCGAGCAGCAAGTATACTGGCATCCCAGGCAGAATCCTTCTGTTATTTTCTTAGACTGAGCCACTTACGCATCCATTGCAAGTAATCAAAATTAAATGCAGGGTTAATGGAGAGCTTTTTGCGTGCCAAAGAAACATTGGGAAAGTATAAAAGAAGCTGGTTGGTACCTGATGTGATCTGGCTTTTTCCTGTCATGTGAAAAAATGGGGCAGGATTAAAACATAAGGGAAAGGAGGAAAAGGAATGAAAAATGCAAAATGAGCAAAATAAGCCAAGAATTAGCATGATATGAAAATACAGAAGAATTAAAAAAGGAAAAAAACTTTTAACGCATCCAACCTAAAAATGACTCGGGACATACTGGTGTTTGATAAATGCTTTTCTTCCTACAAACATTTATTCACACATCTTTCTTCATGATACAGACTTAATTTTCATTTGAATTTCTAGGAACCACAAGAGCTCTCCACCTACTGCTCCACAATAACAAATGCACCCGATTTCAGTTCCTGATGCCTTAAGAAAAATTGTGTACAACAAGAAATATCATTTACAAACAGCTGGACATGCATTCAAGAAACAGGTCTCCATACCTCTTACTCTTAAGACTTTCCAGTATACAGATACCATTTTGATTCCACTGAAGTATACTATCTGCAGCACTCACGTGCATGATACACTACCCATTTAGTCACCGCAAAAAGACTGCAAAGACTCCAGCTCTTTCAAATCGCAGCAGCAGTGACTAGCAAATAGCTCTTGGGGTTAACTTTGTAACCTGAGCAAACACTATTTGTTGCATACAAGCCAGTGTATGCAGAACTGGGAAAGAACTGAAAACTGATGCAAAAGCCCAAACAACTCAAGGCTTTAGACAATTAAACCCAAGCTGTCAGCTGCCCCAGGAAGAAACTACATCATCCTAGGAAGAAATTAGATTAGATTGGAAACAAAATAAGTTTTATTAGAACACTCATTAGAATAGATTTGCCCCCTTCAAAGGGTTGCATTATATGATTTTGATTTTTTTTCTCCCTCCAGCAACCAGACTTTTCCCAGGATAATCCACTATGTGTCCACATATTCGTTGACCAAACCATGCACGCAGAAGCATAACAGATACCTAATTTATTAGCTAGAATCATACTGATGTGTATCAAACAAAATCCATTGTACCATTTCCTTTTCTCTTACGTTTTCAATGCTGACAAGCATACACTAACAGTGATAATGGCAATGATTTTTGGTGCCTTTAATTCAGTCTTAAAGGAGTACTCAAAGCTTACAACCATCAACTTCCCAACAGAGGCAAAAAGACACCGTTTAAAATACATATTACTACTGACAGTGCAATCAGCAGTTAGCAAGGAAGATCAGTGCCACTGCCCTTGGTTCAGAACATCAGGATATTCCAGTACTTCTTTCCAGTCAAATTCTTCTGGTTTTACTTCAGCTGGTTGGGTTTTCCATCAACCTCTCCCAAAGATGGGCATATAATGAAGCCGCAAACTACCTATGCAATAAGAACACTCAAAATACTTTGTCTGTCTTGGGGACTTCAGCCCCAAATTCCCTCATATAAAATAAATAACTCTCTAAACATTTCCTCCTTTGCTATTTCACTGTATGTGTTTATGCACAGCAAAGTTTCATGCAGTAACACAGACCTTTCTTGTGCTCTACCTAGTGACTGGAAAAACACTCTCACCTCTGATATACAGTAAACTTGAATCAGTATTATCTCCCTGAAGCTGATCTGCCACATTACAAAAGTAAAGCATTCCCTCAGTGGAAACAGGCAATGGAAAGTGGCAAAGACCACTACAGTGCCTACAATGTAGCAAGCAATTACAAACGTATTCAGAAATAAGATAAATCTCAAGAAAAACAAACAATGGGGCTAGATTCAGAAAATAAGTTGTTTTCATGAAGGTCTTCAACATATTTTATGTAGATAATAGTTTTATAACAACTAGTAATGGTTTGTGAATGAAGTACAAAATCGATTGATTCAATTTCTGTTTATGGATATCATATCCAAAGCTATTCCCCTAATTCTGAAGCAGCCACCTAGCCTATCAGTGAGATAAATTATCAAGAGTTTAAGATCAAGATAGTTTAAAGGTTTAGCTTTATTGAATACTCATGAGACACATAGAAGAAAAAAAACTATAAGCAAATCTAAATTATATAGTAAAAGTAGGCAGCTGTAGCTCAGTAATGAGCTGTTTACCTTGGCACTCTTGAATAACTCACATAATAAAAGCATATCAAACAATACCTTCAAACCTGTAACTTAACCTGAAAGAATGTCATTGTGTATCTCGGTTTAATTATGACTTCCCCATATTTATTTTGCATCCATTTAAGTTTCCTACATACAGACATTAGGATTCAATCAAAACTTCTCCCTAGCCACCTTAAGGTAAGATGACCCAACAGTATTACAAGGTATGAAGCCATGTAAGTCGACTATTTCTCAGCTACCTTCCAACACTCCTGTCCTGCTCCCTTCTGCTATCTCCCTACACAGCAACGCCTTCATGCTATCCAAAAGAACCAGAGAGCAAGTCAGTTTTCCTTAGGTCCCTTAGCAAGAGGCTGCAGGCAATCCCGCAAAACAGCTGGTGAAAAGGACCCCTTCAGCCTGCTGAGAGTCAAAGAAAAGGGACAGTATCCCACCCTCTGTGGTTTTTTCTCCCCCTCTGTGAATACAGTAACATTTTACTTCAGACTATGAACATGCTTTTGAAGGGTATCTCCCAGTTTTCTGCCTTCACTGTTCTTCGATGCCTCACATTTGTCTTGCAGAACTCTGACTTCTGCTTGGATGAAAACCTCAGCATGTACATTACAGATACAGATGGACCATCAGACCACAGGACCAGACTAGAAGGAGCCCAAAGCGAAATAGGTTATACTGGTTGCACGTGACTTGCCAATATCAATAGTCTTACTGACACCAGTGGCCCTTGCATCAGTCTACAGATTGAAGGGAAGTAAGGCCAATTTGTTATAGGCTTGTGATGTTCCAAGATGCTCAAGGAATTACAGAGTAATTGAGGTTGGAAGTGACTACATATCCAAACACACATTCTGGCCTTTAGAACACAGCACAGTAACAGAAGCACTGCTGCAAGAACTGCAGAGCATAACATGGTAAAGAGAGCTCTGTATTATATCAAATTAACTTCAAAATTCAAGAAGTCCATCAAATGTACTACAAGTGCTCCAGCATACATAATATTTCTTTGAAAGGCAGACACACCGTTGAAAATGTAAAAGAAATCTTGTTCAGGAAGAAAAATATTTAAACAATAGTAAAATATGTACTGTTAGACACACATGACTGACAATATACTTTTAATTCCTTACAGGAGCATCAAAACTACTAAGCAGAAGTCACTGCACAGGACAGGAACTGTAATGGGTAACAAGTACATGCTTAACATAGAGGAAAAATAACTTGAGTCCTTCACTGTGTATCCAATGGCTGTACAATTTCCATTTCACTTCCTCCTCTAACACTTATTTTCACAGGATACACATTCACGTAGCTTATTGTATAAAGTCATAAAGAATGGTGTTTCAACCCCGAAGTAAGACCGACATGCAATTATAGAGCTGGACTGGGCACAAACCAATGTTTCCATACACAGGACTGCTCCAGACTAAGATACGCCCTTAGAAAAAGGCTTGCAACCAACTAGGACAGAAAAGAAGGAAAAATGGCTTTGAAGTGTCATTTCCACATTAATTAACAGAGTTGTCCAAGCACAGAATCAGCAAGTTGCATAGGTTACAAGTTAGCCCAGAATTTCGCCTCACAAGCAGTATCTTAATCTAGTAAATAGGGGTTCTGAGTAATTACCTGTTCCAAGTCTTGAAGGCATTGCTGGCTCGCTTAAAGAGATAACCTTCCATAACAATACCATTGGCTGCATCTACATTGTATTCTAGTTTAGTATCATCACTGGAATAATCCTAGTACAAGGGAACAAGACAAGAAAGAAATTGCGATTTCAGATAAAACTTCAAATATGGACAGCGTTGAGCGTCAAACAGAGCAAACATTCAGGAATAATGTTTTGCTTGCAAGATGTACGAGTCAAACCATGACTCTCAGCCCTTGGCAATGGTGGTTTTTTTTTTTTTGAAAAGCATTTTTAGGAGATCAGCACACTGAGGATTTTACTTCACCTGCACACAAGGGGAATTTCTTGCTCGGATAGTGGTAACTGCTATGGCCAAGTAGAGGGCAAACATGACTGACAGCATCTGACACACCAGCTCTCTGCTCAAATGGTCTCGCGTGCGGTCCAAAGAAAAGGATGATTAAGGTAGAGGAAAAGGGGTAATGAGAGTTAGGAGTCAAAACTGAAATGCAGTTGCAGCCTGTTGCAGACAACTGCGCAGAGCCACCCGTGCTTTAGCGTTTCCTTCAGCTCTGTCACCTTGACAAGTGAGCTAGATCAGAACTTGGAAGACAAGCAGCCAAATAAAGTTGATGCTGTCAGTTACCTCTAAATGAAAGTGGTCAGTGCTGGCAACGACAAGAAGAATATAGCAGCAGGTTTTTTTTAATGATCTTTGACAAGAATAGTAAGGTAGAAAAACCAAAATAATACACATGCTATTATTTAATTTTACTGTAAGTAAAACATATCCTTAAAGTAGACTAGCAACATATGGCTTCTTCCCCTTCACTAGGGCAGAAGAGACACCACTGAAAATTCAGTTTCAGACAAAAACAACAGGTTAAATACTGAAGATACAGAACATTTCATGATGTCATTCTCCCATACTGTCAGCAGGTGCTTTTTGTAAACTGCAAACATGAGCTTTGTGTGAAAAGTGTAACTGTAAATCTGTTTTGTGCTCTGCTCCTTAGAAATCTGTGTATACATATGAGAAAAAAAGCTATACCAGAAAAAACAAATGTCATCTGCAAAACCAGTACCATTAGCCCTATGTAATATTCCAGCCTGCACACAACTTCTCTGCTACACAATGTTTACTCTCATGCATCCAGATGGTTTAGTCCAACCCAAGGTTAAACAAGACAGTGAAGTGGTTACAAATATCAAAATAAATATCCTTTACATTCCTAGGCCAGCAGAGCACCAAATTCCACAAAATTACTCAGTCTTTTCAGCTATTGCTAATCTGAATAGATTAACTAAATTGGAAATGTTAAATCTAGATTTTTATTAATTTATTGGCAGATCAGTGCAAACCTAAGTGTTCCAAAAGAAAATGGAACTATTGTATCACTACCATATCCCAATCTGAACAAACATATAGGTTGCAAATAAAAGCATCTCAAAAAAAAAAAAATCACAAATCTGTGCATTTATTATTCAGCATTTAACATTTTTATTTTATGTCTGTTTTCTAGGTCAGAACATGCTGAACATTAAAGACTTCATGTAGGCACAAAAAGCCAAATCTCACAGTACAATTCTAACTTCGTATTTCCCAACTTATATGACATACACAAACATTCTCAATGTGTTGAGTCCTTCCTATTACTTCCAATCCTCTAAAAACAAGTAAAGGAGAAAACCCCTATAAGCACAGACTTAGACAAGCTGATGTCACATTCCCCCGCATCCCCTAAAAACAGATAAATTCTTCTAACTTACCAGCTCCCAAACATAATGAAACCTGCTAAAGATTTGCATCTTCCTGCCTCAATGATGCCTGCAACTCCTTGTCTAGTGAATGACAACATATGAACCCTCAAGCTTTTCAGTCCAAAGTACTAAGTAATCACATTTTCCTCCAGGTTTGGAGAACTGCTGCAAAAAAAGCAGTTGTCTTTTCCAGTGAATGTAGATTAACGCTTTGAGGACAGACAAGCATGATAGGAAAATCCTTTGGATCATTTATCATGCTACACTCAGACCAAATTGTCTAAACCACTGAGCCTTCCTCATGACATGCATTTAGTGTCATTTTTAATGGCTTCCCTGACTGACTTCCACCTTTATAAAGCAGATAAAGACACAAGAGTATAAAAAGGTTTAATATTTTCCTAACTGTACATAGAATACTACCAGGTAGAGGGCAAAGAAGTAAAGCTCCCATGCTTTATCCATAAAAATTAACTGAAGCTGTGGTCAAAAAAAGATGAACGAACAAAAAAACTCCACACTTCATCTGAATTAAAAGGATAAAAGTAGACAAAGGAAAAAAATAAGCCATGTCTGATATTAGTCTCTGCTATCTTATAATTAAGGAATAGGAGAAAAGCAGTCAGATTATCAGATTACAGTTTATTTTTATCTTGGCTCATGGAAAAGTTTAGTGACTCATAAAAAATAATCAGGGGTGGAGAGAAATACACCCATATCTTCCCAGTGCCCTGCACAAGAGAATCACATGTTAAGAAACCCAGCCGCTTTATGTGATGCAGAATTTTGTATTCCTAAAGCAAACATGCAGCCAACAGACAGAATTTTAAACATCATTTATTTATCAATTGGTGTCAGGACTAAAGTACATTTCACCTAATCAGAACTAAGAACATTAAGCCAGTATTATGAAAGCTACTCTGCAGTGCTGTATCGCACATCTCATTCAGATCTGGAGGAAGAATCAGCTATGGCTTCTATTCTGATAGAGACTTCCCAGGGTTGGCCAGCTACTGGAATAGAGACATGTGGAAGTGGGTTATGTCAGTGAAGCATACAGCATGCTTTCCTGCCTTTTGGGGTTTTTTCTTTTTTATTTAAACGTCCAGGAGGGACAGCAAACCAGCTGGCCGTGGAAAAACAACTTCCATTTCCACAACACTGATCTGGTGGGTCACAAAACACTTACTATTCTTGACAGTGTTTCTGTTTCAGTGAATGCATTTTCATACAAACTTAGCAATTTATCACACATACTGGATTTATTTCATAGCCTGCATGTTTTCTCTTTCTCTACATATAATCTTCCTGTTACCAAAACATAAGCCCCTATACTTTTCAGCAGCAGAGTTGTCGATTTACTTTCCATATGAAGATGACTAGCAGGTCATGAAAGCTATTCAAGTGATTTTACCAGTAAATCTTAGGGAGCGCGAGTGTCAGCATTTTAACATTGAGTGTGTATTCAACGGTTTTTACTTCAGAGAAGCAGAATTTTTAACGCTTTTTAAAAGGCAGTAAATGGGGGAGCCTAAGCACCAAAGACGACACTAATCTGGAAAGTTTCTCCAGTGTATTCAAAAAACCAACACTAATTGTGCAACCCTCCATTTAGTTTCTTCCACTCCCATCCCAAAGAGATGCTTGTCATGCTTCAGTTGAAGGTCCCTTGAGGAAACACTTAAAACAACAAACTCAAGAGCAACAAGGCGGACTGTCCAAGACAAAGTGAAAGAAGGCGAGAGAGCCATTGAGCATGTGAGTCACCTGAAATACTGCCACGTCTGTATTTTGAGGCAGGGATTAGTTTGCATTACTTCCCAACAGCAGCTCTGGTTTATGCCTGCCTTATGACTGTGGCAGAATCTGGTTTCCTATAGCCTTGTTTACTCAAGATGTTAAAAACTTTCAAATCATTCTCACTCCAGCTGTTTCCTGAGCAGTTCTTTGGATGCAGATATATTTTTTTTTTAATGAAAAAGGGATTTGAATACAATGAAAACTATTCTAAGTTCAATGCAAATGTGCTTCCTGTATCATTTCCCTCATTTTAGAGTAAAATATTATCTCTGTCACAAAACCAAAAAGCCGTAACGCTGTTTGGGGATCCAACCGATTGTGAAATTATTTCTTAATTCAACATGTTACTGGAGCAGTGAGCTGCAAACTGCTCAGAAAACAAAAGTCCTAAGTCTTAAGAGATACTGACACTAACACCACTGGTATGAATCTTCCCCTATAAAAATATATTGCAAAAAGTGCCCAGAATAATCATGACATTTCTAGAGTAATTCATAGGTGTGTTGCTCCAGATTAATAAGGAAAAAAAATTCTCACACTAAAAATTGTTTCCTGCTTATTTACTGAGTAAATAATAAACAAAAGTCAAATCAAACAAAATCAGACAGTTCCCTTAAAACTGAAGTCAAACTACAGTGGTGACCAAGCCCTTCCATGACTTTTGTGTTAGCCTCTCAGACAACAGCCTAATTAAACAGGATGATGATTATAAAGAAAAGTGAGATGAGTTAATTAGTGCAATTATTCTGCATGCATATGCACATATATGCAAACACAGGTAGTGGGTGGGTAGGTGTGTGCACATGTGCACTTACCTATACATTTCAGAAAAGGAACTGTTCTTTATCCACACAAGGAAGAAAAGGCATCATTCTGAAGCATTAGATTAAAACTTCAGTATATTAAATGCATATATACCACAGGAATATTCAATACAAGAAGCAGAAGTTTTAGTTACAAAATGTGGAAGGATTTGGCACTGAAAGATTTGGGAACGTATGCCTAAGAATCAGCCCAGTGGAAAACAACAGGACAAGCCATGAGAAGAGAACAGAGAAGAAGGTTGCCATCAGTGTCAGGCTGACCAGATGACAAATAATATAAAGAAAAACATCAAGGTCTAAGGCAGTTCAAGATTCCGATATCATAATGAACTGGAAGCAAACTTGGTGGCAATGTTGGGAAAAGCAAGTAGAAGAAAAAAAAAAAAGAGACAACATGACTTGAGTAAGAAACCAAGAAAAGGATTCGATGAGCTACAAGAGGAATCTCCAATAAAGCATGCCCTCCAAACCTTGATGCATCACAAAAATGCATCAATGATCGCCAATAAGGACAGGAGACAACACAGACAACTTCAAACACAGAACTTCAGAGGACAACGTACAACACAACCTAACTGCCCTGGTTATATTTTAGAGACAGCGTAAAATTGTCATTCAGTTAAAATATGGAATAGATACATAACCTCATTATGATGGCCATTTATTTGAGAAACCAGTAATATAAATATTACCGATATAGCTTATCACATTTCACGAAGCTTCAGAGTTTCAGTAGCCATGGATACTAGTAGAAATAGTTTACCTGTAAAGAAGCCTGAGGCAGCATTTGAAGAAGAAAAAAACACAAAGACTGTAAACACCATGGCAACAGCAATGACCGTAATTGACAGTAACAATTTATTATTGCTATGGCCAATTAAGAGATAATTGCCCATAACTTACATCCTTCACCAAGCACCACTGTTCTCTAACAGTAAACCCAGTTTACCTGTAAAGAAGCCTGAGGCAGCATTTGAAGAAAAAAAAGAAAAAACCACAAAGACTGTAAACACCATGGCAACAGCAATGACCGTAATTGACAGTAACAATTTATTATTGCTATGGCCAATTAAGAGATAATTGCCCATAACTTACATCCTTCATCAAGCACCGTTCTCTAATAGTAAACCCCCTCAACTTCTGCCTACTCCTGAAATCAGGCCTACTGAGCCCAAACAAGTCAGAACTTGAACATCAACGTTAATCCTCAAAGTTAATCCATCTCTCTCCCATTTCCCTTCTTTCTTCTTCCTTGCCTGTAGTTATCTCCCAGCTGCCTCCAAACACAGTAGACCAGCACTGCCCTGAAACTCACCGTGTTTGCTCAGTTTCACAGCCACAGCAACCCTAATGCTTCCCATCAACTCTTCCTTCAGGAATGAGAGGGTGAAGTGACAAAAATATTTTCAGCAACAAAAAAAATGTTACCTTTTCCCATCAGTACTAATATTGATTCCTACTAAGACTACCTGAGTTATAATCTTAGCATGTTTTCACTCCTAAATTTACTCAGATTTCATCTGCATTAGACTTCTTAATTTATGCCCCCTGAACAGATGTCAGATATATTTGACTGAGAGTAAGAAGCGTTGCATTACCTTTAAACTGGTATCTAATCCCTTTCAAAAGTACCTGCAGTATTAGCTCTCTACTGGAGAGTTCAATGGAAATTTTTAACTTCTAGCATTATACCTGCATACCAATACTGATCTAGAGCTTTGGAAACTTCCTAACAATAAAAAGTCATTCCCCCCTCCAACATGAATTACCTACATTTTTCTCAACAAGCAAAAACTATTATTGCACATACAAATCTTCCAGACCCAGCAATTCAATGTTATCACTTCATAGCTGTGGACAGTTGAACATCATCTATTAGACAGCCTTTGCAAGTTTACTTCTGCCCTTTACATGCAATAGCAGCTGTCACTGCTCAAAAGTGCTGCGCTGTTATTTGGCACAGTCCAGAACATGATACACACAATTCTGGGACTGTGTGGCATATAAACCTCTTCTGCAGACACACAGGAGGGAGAGAACTTTTACAACTACATCCAATCCAAGATATAATAGTAATTAAGAGCTATAATGAAATGTTAGAGTCCCAGCACTCAAATAAATTCCACTATTCTATTTATGTTTCGGTCAAAACTAAACAATAATATTCTGTTCTGAATACAAAATTAGTATCTACAACACAACCTTACATTTAATGATGTGCAAGTCTGCAACAAACACACCATCCCTCACAGTTCTGATGCAGAGAGGCACTGCTGGGGAGCAATGCTAGAGACAGAAAAATGGGTGTGCAGCCTGCCTTTCACATTCGCTCAAGTACCTTTTGTTGAATAGTGGAGTGTTTTTGCTCCATATCTCTCTTCTCCTTTGCAGCATCTACAGCCAACTGATCCAGCTGTAAAGAGAAACAGAAAATGGGATCTTTAGATATCAAGATAAATTTGGCTCAGTAGATTTCATAACGCTGACAAAAAGAACACGTTCTGCCTAGACACTGCAGGACTTACATTTTATTTGCATAGTATAATTACTTGTCTGGTCGCAAAGTGTTTACCTTGAATAACCACTGAAACCTCCTTTAAAGCACTGCCCTACCATCCTGAATTAACCCCTACGAAAGGTGTACCTTTCTCGTAAGCCTTAGAAGAAATGTTTCAAAGAACAGCATGGTGCCAAGCATATGCGACTCCGTACCGCATTGGTGCTCAGTCTCCGAGGAGAATGACTCATGCTTTAGCTGCTCTTGCTGGCTGACTGGCCTATGCAGCAGCACTGGCACTAGCAGCAGAAACCAGAAGGAGCAAACGCTAGTGATCCTTCCCCTCCACAAAGGAGGGGAACTGCTTCAACCAGGCTTTTGCACTGATGGTTTTGGTCAGGTCACCAGCCGTATTTGAGCAAGATTCCTTGAAATCTTAGGTAGAACCAAAAACTGGTTCTAGTTTCAAAAATAACAATATGATTTTGCAAAGAAGACAGACCGGCGCAAAAAAGAGGATTTAAGTTACCATCCTTACAAAGTCTGTGATAACAAAAAAAGACTTTACTGCAAGCATGTCTATAGCACCACCACATAAACCTCTTCCCTTTAAAACCAGAAGTAGTTAAAAAAAGCAGGAAATTCAAGATTTAAGGGTTTTGTTTGTTTAGGGTTGTTTGTTTTTAATTCCTCTCAAGGCTTTGATGTTTAAACAACAAATAAGGTGAAGGGAGGGAGCAAATGCTGCCTAAAGTACCAGTTATCTTGGTATTAAGGTGACACACCATGCAATCTGATGAACAAGTCCTTTATCCAGCCTGTAATCCAAGACTACCATTAACCCCAGTCACAGCATCTGAGTGATGATGCAGATGCAATACTGAACACAACAGGACAGCCCACAGCTTCACATCTGTGGAACAGACCTCCTGCTCCAGGCCTAGAGTGAGGAGACTAGGAGCAGTGTGCTGCAGGAGCGTTCCAGCTGAAGTCAGTCACGTGGCAGAGGGCACAGCATGACTAGCAGAACCGCTAATTCACACAGAAATAGGATCGCCTCCACCCACTCGCAGAACCACAAGCGAGAACCCCTGCCAACTCCAGTCATTTTCCACAGTGCTGCATCTTCCCCTGCTTGAAAATTATATAAATAAGAGAAAAAAGGACAATAACTAGCTCTTACATCCTTGTGCTAGGCAGCCTCCAACAACTAGGGAGCCATCAGATAGCTGGGACATCTGGATTCAATTCCAGACTCTGTGACTTGGCTTAACTCTTTTCTCCCTGGCTGCTTCTCTGGCTCAAATGGCCACATCAGCACTTTCACATCTTACAAGTATTTGTGAACACAAGCACGTTAAAAAGTGAAGTGTCCAGTCATCGTATTTATTTAGCTGTATGACTTAAAATGAGACAAGAACCCCTAAAACAGACTGTGCTGCCATTGTGCTCTAAGACTGTTTTGCAACAAGAACCCTGGGAAACCCCTTCTTTTGTGATAAAGATGAGATCTGGTCCAAGGGCTGTCCAAGACTTGATGGGAATCAAGTTTCTTGCTACAAACTCAGATTCAGGAACCTGCACATGGCTCCCAAGAAATTCTTCCTCCTACTCTGCTAGGTAAAGCAGAAGCTAGCCGTGTTCAGATTACAGCAATTACCTCTAATTTATCCTGAATACAAGTGTTCAAGGATATGTTTACCATAACGTAAGTGCCAAAACAAAAGTTCTTCACAGCCGCTCATTTCAACAGTTACCTTTTACTATCAAGACAGCATGACATCATTCCAGTCACCAAGCTCGGGCCAGAATTTCTTCCTTTCACTCAGGTAAGCAGCACACGACTTGAAAGAACTGACTTAAACTGACTTAATGGTTGTACACTCTTGGGCTTTAAGAGCTGTGGCCAGTCACACAACTAAACCATCAAAATCCCAGTCCTTGTACCACTACCAGGCAGTCTTCAAAAAATTAGGTTTTTCAAAATACTGAATTTACTGGTAAATTTATTTTTATTAACATACAGTGTCATACATGGTATTCTACAGAGAACTAAAATGCTTAGCTTTTTGAATAGTCATCTCAGAGTGAAAATTCAAGTAGGTTCTCTTTTTAAACTAATACCACATTTCACATGAAAAGTGCCAAATACCATCATTTCCATGCAAAAGCATGTGTCACTTGTGTGCCATTAAAGATTCCCCTACAATGACCTGATTCACAAGTAATCCTACCCTGACCTAAAATATCCAGAAAGCAAAATTGCCCAATCCTATTTTGTCTTGTAAACCACTTATTTTGAAAATACAAAAGAATTAAAAAATGTAACTATAATAAAGATCACTTCAATTTTAGTATTTCAGGCACTGTTAAATCTCGTAATTAAGATCATAGACAAAATTTACACAGCAATGAAAACTCACCAACAGAAAGAATCCGACTGTATTTTCAGAAAAACCTAGCCAATTCCTGTTTTATGTCACAACATACCTTCTCTCCGACCTGTTACAGGCAGAGGTTTCAACCAACACAAACTGCAAAGCCATTAACTGCTACACTTTCGTAAACTATTTACAAGCCTGCTCCTGTTATGAAAAATATCCATTACTTAAATGCCAAGGTCTGCCACAAAAGGATAATTCAGCAAGTTGTACAACTTTAGGGTCTTCAGTCTCCCTTTGCTCCAACTGCAATGTATTTTAAACATCCTCAGCTTTGGATTTTCTAAAATTAACTCCTGCAGTTGCTATGACACCAGCACTAAAATGAATGTTACACAATGGTCCTTAACAGATGAAGCAAAAGGATGACCAGCCATTCAAAAGTACCCTTGTGTTCCTTGCTCAAACAATCCCAATGAAATGAAAACATGAAAGCCTAGCTGATAGCATAAGCCACTACCAACTCTGCAGTTTGTCTCCTTTTCCCATCCCTTCTTCCGCAGAGGTGCAGGACACACATTCTATACTATCAAAACACTACAGTTCAACAATTACAGCCCAAAGCGGAATGATGTGAAAGAAGGAAAGGCACAACTAAGGCCAGTCATGTGCACCTGAACCTTCCAGGTGCCACTATTACACCAAACATGTAGGGCTGCAGCCGTAGACTCGCTTCCCTCCTCGATGGCAGGGCCAGCTCAAGCAGCCTGTCTCCCCTCCCAGCTCCATCACTTCCCTGATGTGCGTTTGTACAATTAAGGCCCACGGTAACCTCACTGGGGACTAGTCTAGCAGAAAAATAACTATTTAGACATTTGATTGTTGGAGTTATTTTCTACAGTTCCCAGTCTGCTTCACTGCACAGGCACAGAAGCACATTGAGGGGCACAGAGAGCAACAGTGCCATCGCAGGAATAACCAGCTCAGAACAATGTCATTTCTTAGAAATTAAATGGCACATCTCTTTGAGATCAATGCAAATAGGTGTTTGCTGTAATTTATTTGCTTTTATATGTGGATAAACCCTGAGAATTCGGGTTGGCTTCACTGATCACATTGGGAAGTGGCAAGACAGTGCTGAGTTTTCTCGCCGCACCACAGACAGACCTTCAGTTGCATACTGTGTGTTCTTAACATATTTTACATAACTATTTTCATCATCTCCTGTGTGCAGTTGGCTGTGGACCATGTAACCTCTTCACGAGTCCCTCGCTGAAAACCCAGGAGTTGCAATTGTGTTTTCTTGAACTTTAGCAACAAAACTGGGCAAGAAGGACTCAAAGTAGGTGTGTTACACTACTTATCAACATCACACTTCGGTTTTATGGTCCAAGTTGCTAACATCCATTTTACTTCTGGCACACTGCATAACTGTTACAGTAAATAATGTACACAAGTAGAAGGAAAAAAAGACTAATCTACTTATTGTTATTCAATACATGTGTAACAGGGGTTATATGCAAAGAAATTAAACCAAAATAATCCAGTGTCCTGAATACCACAGTGTGCCTCAAACGGCACTACATGGCTACGCGTAAGTACATCGATCCTAAAGGTAGCATTAATTTCAGTAAACAGACAACCTTCCATTTCTATTTTCATTCAAAGCACTTACTCTATTTTTAGGCTTTGCCTCTAGCACACAATAGTTCCCTTTTTGTTGATCAAATCTATTATGTGACTGATATATACAGATACACCAAGTTCTCACCCATTCCAGCATATAAGTATGAATTTTTAAAGCAATCTGTTACCTGTGCACCAAGATCTTTCATATAGGGCTCAAGTTCACTAAAGAGATCATACCCTTGATGGAAAAAAGCCAGATGGGCATACATAAATGATAACATCTAGAAAGAAAAATAGTATATTTTTTAAAAGGATAATTATTTAATCAGATATCACATAAATACCACTTAACTAATCCATTTAATTGTAATTTAATTGTATTTTAAAGCTTAAAATACAATTCCAGCATTAATTTCTTGCTCTCTCAGGGTGGCAACTTTACATCAATAGTTCATAGAGCTTCCAATACTGTAAAACAACATGCAAGGCAAAGGCAGCAAAGAACCAAGCCAAAAATCTCAGGAATTACTTAACAGCATTAACCCCATTAACAACACAAAACATCTACTTAAGGGCAGAAAATATATTCTAATACATGTCACCTGAAACTTTTATCTCCTGTTTAACTCAGACATGTAAAATTGAGAGGGGCTACAGCATATTTAGTAATTATCCAAAACCATTATCTGCAAGAACATGCTGAGAAGACGGTCCAGTCCTAAAGGAAAGGAGTTGGGAAGATGCAGAGCAGAATGGCAAGCAGCTATAAAGGTGTGATCCAACCAAAGTTTTTACTATTTAAAGGGATTAAAGGAACTAAGGCAGTGCAACTTTACACGCTTGAAAAACAAGCATCATTTAATTTGGCAACCCCTGCTTCAGAAAACTTTGTTACAGTGATAATGCGATGCACAAAAGGGAAAACAATCAGAAACCCAGCATGCAGATACAACAATATATTAATTTAACAGGTACCATACTAACGCATATTGTATAATTGCTATTACAATATGCTATTTGCATAAGAAATATAATTTTTGCAGAAAGCTGGATCCATCCTAGATTAGGAAAGTAGTACTTATCATTTATAAATGAACAGAGCAGACCTGAACAGCAGAATTCTTGGCAGACTAGGTTCGATTTTAGCCATGAAACACCTTAGTCAACAGCACTGAAAAACCTGAAGTGTTCAAATTTGAATCAAAAGGATTGCTAAAAGGAGTTAAGCATCTATACCCAGTTATAGTAGAGGCTAAACTGACTGTCAGCAAAGTGCTAAAGGTATTGGTAATGTTTTGATGGGTAAAAAGACTAAATTTCTAATATACTGCTTTGCAGTCACATTTTTAATTTGGGATATATGTAAGTATTTTCTATACAGAAAATAAAGTATATCTTACCGATTTTAAGATTTCTGCTCTTCTTTTAGACTGAAGAACATTTATCTAGGGAAAAAGAAAAAGAACAACTAACTTACTTAATTCTACTTGCAAGTTTTCCTCACAGAAGTAAATTTCAAGTTATTTCCAAATACTCACAAAGCTTAAAACATTGGAAGACCATAACTCAGACTTCAGAAAGTACTTTTAAGAGATGCCTGTTAGTTTTGTCATGATATTCGAATGAGGCAAGCAGAAAAAGCCTGCAAAGCTAGAATTTCATAGCAATAGTCACAATTTTATTATATTAGAAGGGAAAATACAAGGCTTCACCTGCTAAGTAAAAGTAATATGCCTTTCAAGCAAGGAAAATTGGTACCCGTTTTCAAGAGATTGAACTCAGCATCTTACACATTCCTTTTGTGACAGTATGCGCTAACCCAGCCCTTCTTAAAGAAGCTGCACTCAGCACCACTGCCGTCTGCTGCCAGGGGCATGTGTTTCATGTGTTTCACCCTGTGGCTGACACAGTCTCAAGTGTCCCAAAACCGGGATATAGCCCAGCCTCTGAAACAAGCAAGTTTATTATAGCTTCAATAAGTACCTCTTCAGATATACTTGCACTTTTAAGCTAGCTCAAGTCACCGACCAATGGTGTTGCCCTGTAACTTGAAGAATTTCACATTATACAGAAGAGTGATTTTTCCACATTCACCTAGTGCCTCTCTCCTTTTTGTACCCTAATATTTAGGGCTCTCATCCAGATGTACAGATTTTACTTTAAGAGACCCATTTAGCAGAAACACACATAATTTTGTAATTTAACACCTTTATGTCAGTTTAAAATTCCAGCAAAATAAACAAACTTACTGAAGCTATAATCAAAAGCAGATTGTACTTGTATACTGAAATAGCCAGTATTTTGGAAAACCTTTGGCAGCAAAAATAATTAAGATTTGTTTCTATGGAACAAACCCTCAACTTGTAAGGCAAACCAAAAAAAAAGTGTTTTGAAGTACAGTTTAAAGCCAATATAGCTACAAAGACCATAGTTGTGAAGCCACTTTGCCAGAATAAAAGAATCACCCAAGTAGAAAGAATTCCTAAAACTGAATTCATTTTTGCCTGCATTAATTAAGAGATGCAAAAATTTTTCTTTGTTACTTTAAATGCATCTTCATCACAGGAAGTGCTTGTACTTTGAACATAGGGATTCCAGGATCCAAATGATCCTTGTGTGTGCACTGAACTGCACAACTGGCCTGTAGTAATGACTGCCAGCTTCCCCCTGCTACTATTTGATGTTAGTGCAAATAATCAAGAGGTACATAATTCACACGAGTGTTTAAACATCAAAATAAACTTTGTCTTTAGTGTTCAACAGACAGGAGCTCACCTGCCTCTTGAACACTCACCACCATATCTGTGCATGTAGCCAGGCTGATCAGATCGATTCCACTTCACAGGTAACACGTGCAAATTAGAGAGCAGTTAACGAACCTTTAAATAACTGACTGGATGGTCACAAATCAAGATGATGGCATCTAATATAAAGCTAATACAATTTTCAAGGGTTGCTCTGTGTTTGATCATAGGAGAACCCCAGCCCCATCGAGGAGCCTCCAACCCCTCGTACCATCCGAGCTGCAACAAACCTGTTTTGCTGTAGTTGTGGGTAACTGTGAAACAGATGAATTATAAGTACTGACAGAAGATCTATTATTATTTCACAGAATTCAAAGTAGTAGGACAAAGAACACCTCTCAACACTCTATAGGAGATGTGCATCGAGGAGCAACAGAGTAGTTATGTTCTTGGTTTCCCCTGTGGCATAAAGCCAAACTCTGAGGCTTCTAGACAAGCAAGATTTGTTAAATAAAACCCAAAGCAAAGAGTTGAAATATTAGCAGTAGCCAACATCCTGTATCAGAACTGTTCTGGCAATTTGCATTGCCTAAGCTAGGTAACAGTTTTTAGTTCAAACATATACGGAACAGATAACTCAAGATTAACACATTTGGGTAGGTATCAGGCAAATACTCTTTTCAAAATGAATGTTCAAGTTGAAAACGTGAGCTGTGTCACTACAGCAACAGCACTGAATGACGAAGCATTAAGCAACAAGAATGCGTCAAGTTAGTTAATTTTGCTCAGATTTCATTAAAAAAAAAATCAATTACTTGCAGACAAAATAACTCATTTTTCACTGAATCTCCACAGCTCTGAGAAGCTTACCATAAGAACTTCTACAGGACAGATCTCTCACTGCATGGAACAGCTGGTTTGGAAAAATAACTTACTGCTGCACTTACCTGAAGAACATAATCCAGAGCTATGTGTCGAAAACATTTCCGTGTTGCAGTCAAAATATTGGTTGCTTCCTCTACTTCGTGTTGCTTATTTCTTTGAACTTGGGCATTTTTCACTAGAGCATTCTCTTTTTCTTCACTAACTTTTTCAAACTGTTTCTTTGCATCTTTAAATTTTCTAATATCTCTAAAGAAAAAGGAAAGATAGATAACAAATTAATTCCAAATCATGAAAAATGTGCTTCAAGATAAGCACGGTCTGTCTAGTGTATGACTGTAACAGCCGTTTTCTTTATTTTCATCTTCTTCAATAAATGCCTGGATGAAACGGAAATCATATGAAGTGTGATAGAAAGTTCTCTGCCGTTCTCTTCTGAGCAAAGGACAAAATTGAAATTTAAATAAATGCATCTCATTCTTACTGGGGAAAAAGTTTTCCCTACGCTTAGACAGTGACAACATATCATTAAGACAATTCATACTATTACAACAGATCTGCAGCTGGATTTAAAGCCTCACAGATTTGGAGTGTTTTTTGACAAGCTTTAACAGACACTTCTCAATTTCTAGCTGGCAATTTTCAGGAAAGATGCTTCATCAACCCACTCAAATCAGATGTTTTCTTAAATTTTATTTTAGTTATAATTTTCCCATTACGATTGGAAGTTAACTTACTCTTTAACGAACGTCTGAAGCTGTGCTTTAATTGATCTTTGAGTTTGGTCAAACAGGATCTGAAAGAAAAGCATTATTATGTAGGTAAACAACTTAGGGGTATTCATAACTTCTCATTTTTAGACATACACATGGTTACTATGCAGAATTAGATGAAAATTATTATTAAACCAGTGTGCCTCTAATATCAAAACATAAACCCCTTCAACGTAGTTCTGAAATAAATAAGGAATAAAATTAAGGAAATAGAATCATAGAATGGTTTGAGCTGGAAGGGACCTTCAACATCATCTAGTTCCAACCCCCCTGCCATGGGCAGGGACACCTTCCACCAGACCAGGTTGCTCCCAGTCTCATCCAGCCTGGCCTTGAACACTTCCAGGGATGGGGCATCCACAGCTTCTCTGGGCAACCTGTTCCAGTGCCTCACCACTCTGTCCATGAAGAATTTTTTCCTGATATCCAATCTAAACCTTCCCACTTTCAATTTAAGCCCGTTACCCCTTGTCCTGTCACTACAGGCCCTTGTAAAAAGTCCCCCCCAGCTTCCTTGTAGTCCCTTCAGGTACTGGAAAGTGCTATAAGGTCTCCCCGGAGCCTTCTCTTCTCCGTTGAACAAGCCCAACGCTCTCAGCCTTTCACAAATAACACAAGCCCAACACCTTTTGCAGGTCTTTTCTCAAAGACAGAGGTTATAAGGAGAGATGAGATCTTCTGGCCAATGTAAGACATGCCCACTTTCATAGAACAAGATTATTAAACAGTCAAGAACATAACAGCAAATAAGAAAAAAAACAGCCTCAAAGAAGCAACTTTGAGTGTTAAGTAATAACTTGGTTTGATTCTTACACACTTCCAATTTAATCTCAAAGACAAGTGAAACCATAGAAAGAACATGCCCTTAATTTCTGGCAAAAAAACCCCACAGCCGAAATTAACACTGAAAATGTAACATATATGAGTAATTAGTACCATCTCCTTTATACAACATGTTAATAAGACACCAATCGCCGTTGAACTGCTAAGAAGAATGGCTGCCTCTTTTTCTAAGATTAAGTGTTCTAAGCCATGCTTCTCAGACTTCTTATCATTTGGGAAGGCTGGGGCTGGGGGGAAGGCAGGGGCAGAATACAGTCTACTCATTCAAATTGTAAAGCTTGGAGATATTTAGGTTTCCAAGGTCAAAGCATACCTGAATGTTAGACAACTTCTGGAGTCATATGAGAAAATACAAATTCTAACTGTGGAATGAAAATGCACATTCCTTCAGCTTCACATCTGCCCTCTGGTTTTAGGACAGAATGGAGCAGGTCAAAGGCTATGGGAGAAATCCTTTTGCCACTTATCGTTGTGTAGACCACAAATGATGCCTTAATTTCCAACTCCGCTACACCTCCCATTCTGCACTGCAGGAATATACAAGGCAGGATCACAAAAACTAGAGGTGAAAGAATATAAGGATGTAGAAGTTGGACCAATTGAACAGGATCTCTTCCAAAAGGTAAAGATCTGTAAGTGTTAATTTCATTGAAAGAGGAAGTCAAGAATTCAAGTCAAACAACATTTTCTTTAAATGTTCCCAGTCACAAAATTTGGGAATGAAGAACCATGCAATGCCAAGTACTGACAGGAAAACCCTTACCAGCTTCTTTCTTTGCTAGAAAGACTAAAGGACAGAAAACATGACTGAGTTTAAGCCACCCATTAACAGTGGTACTATATCCTCCATCCATCTCAGTTTTTGGAGGTTTTCAAGCCCAAATGAGGTTAGGGCAACTTTCTCTAACCTCATAGCTGACCCTGATTCAGGCAGGCAGTTGAACCAGTCTTCTCCTGAGGCCCCTTCCAACCTGAATTGTCCTGTATCTAACAGTAGCACACGGAAGATCCTGTTTGTATTCCCACCTTGGGAAATCAGAAAAAACAGACAATTAGAACAGATCAAGAACTCCTTGACAAGCTTCAAGTCATGCTGGGACTACTCCCACTGATGACATTTAGGCTTGCCAGTGCCTGAGGAGCGCACCAATCAAGATCAATACAGAAAGTATAACCAGATGGAAACTCAACTGATCAGCGGACTCTAGGAATCTGAGCCTTGCGATTCCGCTTACAGTAATGAAGAGGAAAAAAGTGCTAGGCAGAAAAATACATACACATTTTTCCCTAAAACCAGAAAAATGTCCAGACCGTGATCTGACTAGATTTACAGCCTTTCCAACACCTTACCTTCCACACACTCCACATCTAAGAAAGCTGCTACTTGCCGTAACTGTCAAAGCCACTCCCCCACTGCTCAATCAGTGAAGATGCTGCATTAGCCTGGTTCCTAGCCTTATTTGTAGCAAAGCCTCATACAAGAAGTCTTAGACATCCAGATTTTCATGGGACCATACCCTACTCCTGTCCTCTGAATGTGCCTGCCTCTCCCCTTTCTTCTCTAGCCACTTGTCCCTCGTGACGGCTCTCCTGCCAACTTGGTCAACAACAAAGCTGACACTGAGCTCGTAGAGGAACACAGGACCACAACACATCCGGCAAAGCTCTGTATCAGAGCCCCATAACACACTTCACTTACCAACACGCACAAACATAAGAAAAGCCACTGTTCTACTCACTATGCTCATACACAGCAAGGAAGTGGAGGGTAAAAAAGCAGGACAGAACTCAGAGTGGTCCTACTTAGCTTTACAAAGAAATCTTCTTTTTTAAATACAGCTTGTTCTTTGCTTTCGGCCTTCAAACTGCCCTAAAAGGGAGAGTTGTGCTGTGCCAAATTTTACCAAAGCACTGCAAGCCACAATCAGGTTGAACAATAACAGCAGCAAGAATGTAGGACCTAGGTCAGACATGTCAAAAAGCACACTATAGAGCAAAGACATGGCTGAGAGGGTAAGCAGCAGCAAGAAGTGTGAAGACGACTGTAAATCAGGGACAGCCAACTGGATCCATCTGCTCAATCTTACCTGCAGAAATCACTGACAAAGTAACACTTTCTCCACTACTGCTGCTTTGAACCTTTGCACTAACTTCTCTCTACCATCCAAGTATCACTGTCCACTTGCTCCCCTCTTTACAGTTTTCATTGTATGAGAGGTAAATACGTACACCTGACATAAGGGAAAGGAAATCCCACTCAGTGTTAACCTGCTCCCCTTCGCTTCCCTTCTAAAAGCAGGCATTTTCAAAAAGTAATTAATAAGCTAGTTTTAGGAAGTTAATACTAACAAACTGCAAAATGCAGTTTGAACTGCATTCTGTCACGACATCTTAAACTCCCAGTAGTATATGTAAAAAAAAAAAAAAGCACCTGCATATTTTCAGCACTTTAGAGACACTTCAGTTGCTTTCCAGCAATTTGCTGGAAAATGAAAGAAAAGCAGGAGGGGCCAAGAGAAGGGGAAGAAAATAGAAAAATGAACACATGCCCTCAGCTTTCAGGATACAAAACTAAACTCTTTAGAGGAGAACAAATAAATCGGTTTTCAATCCCGGAACAACTGAGCTTTCTGATGAAGTCTGACCTGCTAAAAATGACTACTAAATCCTAGCATTTCCTCCTTTCTCTACACTCGTCCAAATCTGTCATACTTCCAAAAAGAAAACTACACACAGGTGCTTCATTTTGTGCATTAGAAAGGATGGGACAAAAGTAAAAGTTATAGAAAAGCTAATCACTATTTCAGTCAAGCAAAGAAATATGTTCATAGTTTGTCACTGCTTTATATCAGGCTGATTAAAAAAGATCATAGAATCATAGA
>NW_010241706.1:24747-29587 GCF_000690775.1 Eurypyga helias | reverse complement strand
CCCGCCCGCCCCATCGGGATAACCCTGACAGGGGAGCTGTCGTGGGCTCCGGGCCGCCTCAGCCTTTGCGGAGCTCCCTGAACCCCCACGCCCCTGCTAGCTGTGTTTTTTAAACCCCCAGATGCACTGTGCGGTGACCTCGCCAGCACGGCTCATCCACAAAGCCAGCCTTGGGTGGCTCCACCAGCCAAGGGCACGTCGGGGGCCTGCTGTGCACCTCTGCTCCCAGCAACTCCGCTGACATTGCTGTGTGTCGCCCAGGAAACGCTGCACAACAAGTGTCTAGCAAATCCAGATGTTTTGGGAAGCCCCGAGTCTCCTCCAGCTCCCATGCCGTGCAAGCAAGCCCTACCTGCACAGTAAATCCAGCGCCCGGCGAACGCGCCCTTCGTACCACACACGCACGCAGCGGCTGCCTGCGTCCAGGTGGGTTGTACCTACTGTGACGCAGAGCGCAAATGCCAATCCAACAAACTGTCCACACGCTCTCAAAATCACTGCATGGCACAGCTGGGGTGACAGCTGTGAAAGTTGTACACGTTGCAGACAGACCCAAGATCTCCAGGTCTATAGTAGCCTGGGCACTGCAGGCTGGGTCAAAAACCAGCACCTTGAACTCACATCTAGTATTTCCAGGCTAGGAAAGATGTGTGGTGGGTAATTGTAGACAAAGGTAAGCAGTGATCTAACACCTTCCATAAAGCACGGCGTTATTTATTTGGTAGAAAAGCATCCAAGATAACCAAAATACAAAATAACAAAAACATGTAACGTTCATATCTTGCTCATCTTATACTACATCAGGTTCTGCAACAGACCCTTATAGCTATATATAAGCTTTCCACAGACCTCTTTCAGAGTCTCTCCCTCTAATTGACAGCTCGGTTTTTTAATTGCCTTCCCCCAGCCCCTCTTTATATCATTCAAATGACTGTAACTTGTAACTCGGAGTTCTGGCAAAACAAGGCTTGCAGCCTGATGGAGATGAATAAAAATCTGGAAGACTAATGCTCTTCTTCACTGTCGTTCAGCTGCGTGCCAAATGTTCTTATCTGAAGGATCAATGTAGCATTTCCATCTCTCTCGTATCGAAATAGTTTCAGCTCCCAATGCACATTCTTCTGTGCCTTTTCCCAACAGCTTTGTCTGGCTGTGCTGTACCATTATTGCTAGCAATGGAAGAGAAGGAGCCAGGAGCAGGCAAAGCCCAAATGGCATGACCGATGTGACTGGTGTTTGTCAAGGTCGGTAATGTCAGAGATGGCTTCCAGGCTTTAGCACTTGTTCTCTTGAAGGAGAATTAGATCCAGCTGTCTTCAAGAGAGCTGCTAAAGCAGATCCAGTAGCTGAGAACTTTGTTTTACCTGCCAGGGAAGGTGGCCATAGCTGCCAGCTGTGGCTCACTCAGGCCTTCTCGGGCATCAGAGCAATGCCAATCTAGTCCCTGCCAGACAAGGGTGTTGCAGTTATCCTGTGGAGGAGTTGCTCACCATTACAACGAACAAAAGTGACATTCATTACAATGAACATAAGTTCAGCTCCATCCAGTGTATCTGTGAGGTAAAAAGAAAACTTCCAAATAAAAAATGAGGTATCTCCAGACTGGGACAACTCAATTTACCAATCCATAAATCTATACCCATTCCACTAGATAGCATTTATAGATACAACAGTGGTGATGCCTTTTCTTCCCCATTTCTTCTTTTCCATGATATAAGCCTTTTAGAGTTTCTATAGTGCATTTCATTAGTCTTAGTAGACACTGAGGAATTGAACGCCTCTCAGACAGAGCTACATGGAAGTTTGATTAGTTTTACTGCCTGAATAAAGCTTCTTGGTGGAGCTCTTGACTAGATAATTAAACTTGCATGTACTCAGAGAGAAAACATTTTGATGTAGTTAAGCAAATACTGCTTTTTGGCACTGTAATTAACAGACACAACTAAAATACAAAGGGCGAGCACTTTACTACTTTGAAAACTGAATGAACCATGTAGGGCCAACGAGGTCTGTGGGTGCCTTCAGTGCCTCGACAACATAAACTTCATAGCTTAAAGACCTATGGGGAGGAAAGATCTCTCATAATTCAAAGATGTGGGACAATAACAACTCTTTGGGTGTCCCGTTACTGAACAGAGTTGAGCTGTTCTTTTTTCTGGGATGACTTGTTGGCTTCAGGGAAACAAAATGTACCCAGCAGGTGATCTTGCCATATTTTGGGAAGTGCATGTGATCAGCTCAGGAACCCACCTGCAACTCCACAGTCAGAGGCTGCTCATCTCATAGTAGCCAGTCACTTGTCCTTTTGCAGCTTCTATATCCACCAGTCAGTACAGCTGCAAGAAAACGAGCATGTAAAAGAACTGTAATGAACCTGAGTCATGCTCTTGCTGGCAAGCCTTCCAAGAAGGATTGGGGAGATTTAGGTGCAGTGTTTTAAGGTGCTGCCTATTGTCAGTCCCACCCTGCTAGTCAATGTTAGAAGCTGAGGAGGGAGAGGCAAATAAAACCTGTGTCACCTCCTCAGTCTCTCTGTTCACATCCACGAGCAACTGAAGCCAAGAGCTGTGGGGTGGAGGAGGTGGGGATGCCTCCCCAGCATAGGTGGCATCATCTTAAACCACTGCTGCTGACTTGGCTACAAACCACGTCTCAAGAACAGCCTGCAAAATCATGCAACTTGTAATCACAGGAAGGTACAAGGATTGTTACTTAAGCTAAATTACCCTAAACCACTCCTGGGTCTCGTGTCTTGCTTGCCCATCTCCAAATGGGATGCCTAAGCATCTCTGACTTGGGTTGCCCGACAGCTGTGACCATGTATTACCCTTGGCATGGCAGAGCGAGAGAAACCTTTTTCCTACAAAATTTGGCAGTGTCCATGTGCTCTCTACTCCCAGCAGATGGTAACCTTCATGTCTTGCTTCCTCCTGTCTGTCAGAGGCAGGGTGATAGGTGCAGGCTCAGACACGTGCACGGTGAGCGTCCCTGCCCGGATCATCGGCAGCTCTCCCCACCGTACATACAGCTCTCCAGCAACCGGCTGAGCAGCGTCATGGCGGGTGTTGCTCTCTGACAAAAAGGGATGAGTAACGCATAAAGTGAACTGAGGCCCCCTACGAACAATGCTTTTGACACCCATTTTCCCTTAAGATACATGTGTCATTTTGGGGAGACTGTTAGCACATATTTGCAGGTCTCTCCGCTGAGGTAAAAATTTGTCTTCACAGGAAAAGGGTTATGTTTTTACCTCACGGTAACTAAGGCTTAGTAAGAAATGTGGGGTAAACCCTAGTAAAGACTCCAGCTTTGCCAAAGGCTGCCATCAAATACCGTGGGTGCTAAGCGGTAACATGCACTCCAAGGGACATGAGACAGATCCACGGAAGAGAAGCCCATGGAAAGTTGCTGTGTACAAAGATCCACACCCGCAGACAAGACCGCAGCGATGGGACAGGTCACAGGTCATGTCAGGGTCCAGACCGCTAAGTTACATGGCCAGGTATGGGGATAGCTGCCGTGTGGCTCAGGCAGAGACCAAGGGCAAGAGTCCTTCTTAAAAGCAGTTCCTGAGATAAGGGGGGTGAATCCCCACCAAGGCTCCTCACAGCTTGTTCTCAAACAGCTCTTTGATTCAAGGCCAGGCAGCTGCACTGCCAAAGCTGGCCCCGGGCCCAGGCGGCCCAAGCCCCAGGAGAAGGGGGATACGCTCAGGGCCCGGGCACCTACCCGGAGCTGAAGACATCCCTTTCTCCTGATGTCTGACCTCCAGGCTGCTGCAGAAACAGAGGGGTCACAGAGACTTACACCAGGGCCCGGACAGCTTTCCCAAAATCAAGGCAGATGGTGATCAGGAGCCAGAATGCCATCCTGCCCAGAGCTTCGATCCAAGTAAAGGTCCTGAAATATTGTTTGAAGTTATGGGTTCACCAGACTCCAAGGCTTTGGCCTAGGGATATAGGCACTCAGGAGGCTGTGCTGGGCTCTACCACAAAGAGCAAAACCTTATGGACTTGCTGTTTTTTCTGGCAGGAACAGCTCCAGGCAGTTTGCTCCATGGCCCAGAGCCTTCGGCACGGGAGCCCAGAGATGCACCAATTGAAGCCCAGCCCAAAAGCCAAAAAGGGCCAGGAAATCCCTGACACAAACTATGCTGTGCCTGAAGGAGAGAGCAAAGGGATGCAGTTTACAGGAAAGGTCCCTGAGGACCTGGGAGTGACTGTCCACAGGATGGCTCTCTTATTAATTTATATTTCAAAGTGGATAATTTAATTGGCATAATTGGGAGTTTTCTTTCTTCTCTTCATTATGGATGCACAGAATACATTAGTAGAGGCAGCGAGAGGGAAGCGTGTCTGCGAGGGAGACAACTGCAGAAATAGTCTGCAACCAAATAAATAATGTCATCCTATTTGGGAAACTGCAGAGGTAACAAAGATCTCTTTTGAACATGGGAGTCACAGGATATGGGGTACCACATTCCTCACCCTCTGGAGCAGGAGAGGTTTACTTCTGTGTCATGGCAAAAGGAGGGGAGAGTCAATGCTCCTGGGTTATATCCTTAGCGGTCCAAGCTCCCGTGTATGTGGTGCATGTAGACCTGTGCCAGCTGTATGATCGCGCGTGGCTTGCCATGTGTCCCTTCTGGCCAGGGAAACAGGCCCATCAGCTGTGGCAGTGCCAGGCTGTGCCGTCACCGCCAAGAGAACCCTGTCTTGGTGCATCTTCTAGGCAAAATGGCTCCTCCAAGCCTTCACGCAAGCTGTGGAGACTGGTGGTTTGATCCACCATAGCCAGATGTATTCAGCTAGCACACACGTGAACAGCCAGCACATTGCCA
>NW_010241706.1:24242-24653 GCF_000690775.1 Eurypyga helias | reverse complement strand
TCCCCCCGCCCCGACAGCCCCAGCCCCAGCCGGCTCCAAGGGGGCCCCACCACTGGCCAAGGCCGAGCACATTGCCAACAGACATAGTGCCTCTGGGATGACGTGTTTCTAGAGAGGAAAAGAAACAGAAGAGGGGAGATTTTGCAGACGTAACTCTGCAGACACCCAGGTGAGTGAAGGAGGGGGAGGAGGTGCTCCAGGCGCCGGAGCAGAGATTCCCTGGCAGCCCGTGGTGCAGCCCATGGTGAGGCCGGTTATGCCCTGCAGCCATGGAGGGTCACGGGGGAGCAGAGACCCACCTGCAACTGGGGAGGACCCCACGCCAGAGCAGGCAGATGCCCAAAGGAGGCTGTGACCCCATGGGAAGCCCACACTGGAGCAGGCTCCTGGCAGGAGCTGTGGCCCCGGGAG
>NW_010241706.1:0-24083 GCF_000690775.1 Eurypyga helias | reverse complement strand
GGGCAGGACTTGTGACCCTGGGGGTCCCAGGCTGGAGCAGGCTGCTCCTGAAGGACGGCACCCCATGGGAGGGACCCCATGCTGAAGCAGGGCAAGAGTGTGAGGAGTCCTCCCCTGAGGAGGAAGGAGCAGCAGTCCATGTGTGATGGACTGACCACAGCCCCCATTCCCAGTCCCCCTGTGCTGCTGGGAGGGAGGAGGTAGAGAAAAGTGGGAGCAGAGCTGAGTCCCGTAAGAAGAGAGTGGTGAGAGGAAGGTGTTTTAAGATTTGGTTTTATTTCTTATTTCCCTACTCTGATTTGATTTGCAATAAATTAAATTAATTTCCCCAAGTTGAGTCTGTTTTGCCTGTAATGGCAATTGGTGAGTGAACTTTCTGTCCTTATCTTGACCCATGAGCCTTTTGTCTTATTTTTCTCCCCCCATCCTGCTGAGGAGGGAGAGGGCTAGAGCGGTTTGGTGGGCACAAGGCACACCCACCACACCTGCACAAAGCCCAGTGACCTGTTTCAGGTTTTGGCACATGTTAGCAATACACTTTTTCTCCTGAACACAGTCGCTGAGAGTGGCAGGACTTACACCTGCACTGCAGAGGATGGGCATTTCTGTAGCGGAAGTATCTCAAAGTGGAATTGCAGTGACAGCAAAGGTCTTTAGCGCTCATATGGTTAAAGGTTATCAGGAACCTTCCTTTGGATTTGATCTGATTCCACTAACTGAGATTAAGAACTTCTTGTATAAGCAGAAGCAATTTAATGCAAATAATTACGATAGACAAGGCAAAGATTTACTGAGGTGGATCTGGGGGGTTCTGGTTCCCCTCGGTCCCCTCAGTCCCAGCAAAACAACGTGCATTTCCACTCTGCGTGCACGTTGTGCAACCAGTGCCTCCCCGCACCCACCCCGAGCAGGCTGTCTCCGTCCCTGGTTAAAGCAGCTCTGATTACAGCATCCTTCGGAAGGCGGATTTGCTTTCGTGTTCTCATAGCCAAGTATTAACCTGCCCTGACATCGCTTCATTTGCGAGAGCCGACAGCACAGCCTGAGATCGTTTCGCTGCAGAGATTATGCAGAGGTAGAGGCAGATTCCAATAACTTCCCTTCTGCAAAAAAAGTTTTAGTTTCTACTCCAGTATAAGTTTATATATATTTTATATCTGTATATTTATATATCTCTCTGTATAATAACGAGGCTGCAGAGATAAGCAAGTCACTGATGCAGTGCTATGTGAATCTGGTACAGGAGACACTTCCCTCTGTGCGCCTCGATGGAAGCAAATTCAAGTGTAGTTATGCTTCTTCTTGTCCCTGCCCATGGCAGGGGGGTTGGAACTAGATGGTCTTTAAGGTCCCTTCCAACCCAAACCATTCTGTGATTCCATGATTCTATGATTCTGGTACCAACACAGACCCACTACAGCTGGCTACCGCCATCATCTCCTGCTCATTTGAGGAGATGTTCTGCATTTTTAAAGCCTGCAAATAATGACACATTTGGTACCAGGCTGCTGTGAACAGCATATAATATTCTTCCTCTTTCAATAACTTCAATTTGCAGGAAGTTGCCAAGCGGCAAGTCCGCACGCTTATGCATTGAAGCCGGTTTCACATGATTATTGGCAGAAATGGCAATTTTATTTTAAAACCTCCTGTGATCTGATCTCAGGATCTATTTGGATCTTCAGTCCCCATGGCAATAGCTTCTCAAATCCTGAAAATAACAATGCATGCAGCTATTTTGACTGAATAAACCAGACGCCACACATGCGGAAGGCTAAGCATATGGATGTGTGCTTGCAGGGAGAGGGTTTTGTTTCAGTCATGAAAGTAAATAGCAATTTTCCCAGCACACGTACGGATCTGCTGTACTTGGTCAGATGTGTCAGGTGAGGGAATGCTATTTTTAAGTTGTCACTTTTTAAAGCAAGCCTGCATTCATGCTTTTGAATGACTTTCTAATGATACCTGATGTGGTTCACGTGCACTGGGAACCCATTAGGCATTGCTCTTCCCATCAAAATACCACTGAAATGGTGCCACGGAAGAGAAGAGGCAGGAAAATGAATCCTAACCTCCTTTTGCATATTCATGTGTTCCCCCTTTGCACTGGAGCTGTTAATCAAAATGGGAAGCCTTGTGAGTTGTGTTGGTTAAGAATAGGAATTTGCTTTTATCTTTGCTGCTGCCTTAAGTGTTTGAAGATGATGTGCAATGAAGGAAGCATCAACGACACGGGGAGTTTCTTTGCTCACAGCTCTCTGCCTTTCTGATGGACCTTGATTTGGTCCTCTGAGGGTGCTCCAGCAGGTTCCTGCAGGCCACCAGCTATCACATGGGCCTCGTCTCCTGGTTGCCCAGCTCTGCATCACTCCTGGAGGCTGCCCCCCCATGTGATCCCAAAGCAGGACTGCCAGGGGTTGGCAGGCACCAGGTCCCGCAGGAAGATGGGCACCGTTTGCTGTCAGCATGCAGCTCACCACAGCCTCCCCAGGTTGTTCTGTGGTGGATGTTGCTGGACCTGCAGAGATTTATTCACCGGGTCTGTAGCTGGTGGCATGCATTGACTCCAGAGGTAATAGATGGTTTTTGGGAAAAGATAAAAAGCATAAAAGAAGAGAAACAGAAAGGAAAGGAAAACTCGCCTCTGTGGCCAGCTGGGAGGAGGAGGGACAGGAGGTCCCCAGAGGAGTGTCCTCCCCTGGGCATCCTCTCTGGTGATGTGGGTGCCCTCCCCACCAATAAATTTCCCATGGTAACTACATGCATTTTTGGTTGGGGTTTATTTGACCCCCTCAGACTTTCTGTTGTTGCTGCTTACAGAGCTGTTAGTACTGATAAGACCCTGTGCTGATGGGGCACACTGGTTGCTTGTATAGCGTTGTGCGTGCATTTTGTCAGGTCCCCTAATGAAAACCAAGAGCGACAGCCCAGGAATAGGAAGAGAGGTGGGAAAGGAACACGATTCCCATGCTGATGGTCGTCACTTCTCACTGGAGCCCATCATAACACAGTCTGCAAGTGCAGAACCATGAGACTAAGACAAGAACAACAGGGACTGATAAGGGAAAACCACAGCCCAGGGGCTGGAGAGAACCCAGCAACATGTCTGGGAAAGACATGGAGCAGTGAGGAGGCTGCAGAGTTGCAGACAGTCATCCCTAATGTCACGCAGGTTGGGGCACTTCAGGCTCTGCACGACACAGAGCAAAGCCAGGGCATGACTGAGAAACACAGGCAGAGCCAGGAGCTGGGAAACGCTCCCAGTTGGAGCTGTACAGCTCTGAATTGTCTCTTTTTATTATTTCCACCAGCAGAGCGGGTGACGACAGCCACTTGCTACAATGGCATCTCACCAGCTGTGAGCGAGCTTGCTTAAATGCCAGGGTCTTCAGCTCCTTGCCCTGCTCTCGTGGGCTGGCTGGCACGAGGGCACCCCATTGCATCCCTGTGGGGCCGAGGTGTCCCAGGCCCCATGGCACACCGGCAAGGATGGAGCAATGCCCCACACTGCACCAGACTTGCTGGGGCCCTGCCAGAGTGGATCAGAGTCCGTCACCTCTGAGCTCACTGTGGGGTGTCCAGCTGCATCCCAGAGGCACCACTGCAGCTGACTGCTGTTCCTGTACCTGGCATTCCCCCATGGATGTTCATCCAAGGACAGGGACATCCGAACCGCTCATGAAATGGTCTCACCAATTGCTGATTTCCCACAGCAAACATTGAGCTAAAACTGTTCTGAGTTTGATTTTGTCTTCAGGGTGAGCCCAGGAGGGATTTTTCAGCTTTTCTTCCTCAGTGCAAGGAAAAGGGCAAGGCAAGGCAAAGCTAGAAAAAGGCAAGACAAGGCAAGGCAATGTAAAAGAAAAGAGGGCAAAGCAAGGCAGGAAAAAGGCAAGGCAAGGCAAAGAAAGGCAAGATGAGGCGAGGCAAGTAAGAAAGAAAAAGCAGACAGAGGGAAGAAAAGGCAGGAAAATGAGAGGAGAGAGGAGAGGAGAGAGAAGAGGAAGGAAGGGGGAAGGGCAGGAGAAGAGAAGAGAAGAGAAGAGAAGAGAAGAGAAGAGAAGAGAAGAGAAGAGAAGAGAAGAGAAGAGAAGAGAAGAGAAGAGAAGAGAAGAGAAGAGAAGAGAAGAGAAGAGAAGAGAAGAGAAGAGAAGAGAAGAGAAGAGAAGAGAAGAGAAGAGAAGAGAAGAGAAGAACTAATAAGGAGAGCATAACTCCTACTTCACTACTTGTCTCAAGCTGCAGCGAATTTAAAGTGCAACCTCAAACAGCATGAGTGTTGGCAATGCTCTACCTAAGCCAAAGCATGATGATGACAACATAACAGGGATAAAAAATGTGAGTGTGGAGTAATTGAGAGGGGAGGGAGCTTTTTGTAAGCATTTGTTTGCAGATAGTTTTATGATGATTCAACACAGTTGATGTAAAATCTGGCTGAGTTGAACTGGGTGTCAGCCAGCCGAGTGTGGCTACTAAAATTTAGCTGAAATTGATATTTTATACCAATTTATTTAGGTGGGGAGGTTAGTGCTGCCTTTTGGGGCAGCACCCCCCCTGCCAGCCCAGCCACAAGGGCTGGTTCTGCTCCCTGAGGGCTCCCGTCATGAGCCAGTACGGACGGTTGGCAGGCTGGTGGTGAGCCAGGTCAGAGACCTGATCCAGGGGGGAAAGAAAAAAAGAGAGAGAGGGTATTTTTATCTTTTTCCAGGCTGTTTTTCCTGCCCTCAGCCAGCTACTGAGCAAGGGACCACCAGGGCCTCCCAGAAGCCCTCCAGCAAACCTGCAACTCGGTATCTCCACTCCTGCCAAGGTAAAAACAAGCAGGGAGGAAAACCAACAGCGATAAACCCCAA
The DNA here is from genome assembly GCF_000690775.1 of Eurypyga helias. Classification (NCBI taxonomy): domain Eukaryota; kingdom Metazoa; phylum Chordata; class Aves; order Eurypygiformes; family Eurypygidae; genus Eurypyga; species Eurypyga helias. The sequence continues at coordinate 19,230 of NW_010241706.1, read as the reverse complement.
AACCCTGTGAGGCTTCTTCATCCACTTTGAAAAATGATAGCGACAGGGGCCCCCGTTTGGAGGGACTCCAAACGCAGCGAGCCCCTTGTCAGACCCAGGCCCTCCCTCTTGCCCCTGAGCGGGAGCGCTGCTCACTTTACGAAACGCTGAGCTGCCGTCCCTCCCTTCTCAGCGCCCGGCAAGGTGGTGTTAGAACAAGAGGGAGGCCAAGCGGAAGAGAAACTGAAAGCTGTCCTCCTGGCTGTGGGGAACTCCTTCCCTGGCAGAAAATTGGCACCGGCTCTGCAAAATTCACACCAGATTTCTGTCGTTCCAGGAATAAGCGAGTGTTCAGATAATTATGTCAGTGCCACAGATTATTATCTTCTTTAATGTTGTATAGAACATATTTGGTGAATCCTTGGCATTGCTCCGTCAGTGTAAAAGGAATAGGGCCTCCTCGTATTTGGAGAGATAACAGTGCTCCAGGCTAACAAAAGATAACAGTGCTTTTTAATTTAAGCGTACAGCTGTGACAGCAGCGCAGGGGGTCTCTCTGCTCCGAATTTGCTCAACCTGCATTGACTGATGGCTGTTCTATCTGAAACCTCATAGGTTGCTATGGGGAACGTGCCAGAATAAACATCTCTGCTTACTACGGAGGCTCAGAAGATGGAGATGCAGTTAGATGTAAATACCTGGTTTGATAGCCAGATTGTTTGGGGCTTTGTCTGGAGTCTGGCTAGGTTCTGATGGTGGTTTGCTAATAATTACAGTTATATTTTTGAGTAGTATCAAGCACTGGAAATATACATTGGGGTACTGAAGCTGGACGGGAAATCCTTGTGGATTATGAGGAGGGAAGGCCACTCACTGTTCACCTTCCTTTTATGTTTAACTTTTACATTTAACAGTTCAGGCAGAAATGATAAGATTTCTGTGCAGACCATTAAAAACCCATATTGGGAGAGAGAGAGTGAAATACAAATGCATTTTGTAAATCTAGTAGAAATGCAATTCAGGAACTGTTAAAATTTACCTTAGATATATTTGGTCAATATATACATTATTTGGAGTTGTAGTTTTTGGTATAGTATTAAAATAGCAGTAAGTCCCTCATAGTATTATTTAACATATACATTTTAGTTCATTACCCGAAAGTATGCCAAGAAGTGAAACACTGAATTAGAGGGCAGATGCCTTTCATTAGCTCTCCTTAATTGCTGCCCAAGCTGAATTTCTGGCAGATTGGCAGGAAACCTCTGCAAACACCAGTCACAGTGGTGAAAGATGCCACGGTGATGGGCATGTGAAACACCAGCAGCAGCCCGAATAACTGTCACGAATGTAGGTCCGAACCAGTCTATTGCCGCAGTGATTTCCCAAGGTGCCAGCCCTGTCCATGGCTCAAGGAATTGGCTTTTTAACCCATCTGTGAGAAGCCAAAAATTGGGGAAGGAGCCCACAGCAGATGCTTGCTGTTAACGTAGTTGGATTGCTTCAGACCTCAACTGGCTGCCACCTTTCCTCTCCTACGCACCCCTCAAAATAATGGGTAACACCATGTCAGTTCCTTTCTGAACACCGCCCCGTGAGTTTTAACTACAGTTTGGCTCTAAAGGCACAGCGCCTGCCCCGCTCCATGATCTACCCTGCACGTGGTAGCACTGGGACCCTTCTTTGTCACCTTGGCAGACCCGACGCACCTGCCATTCTCATCTGCAGTGTCTTCATTCTGGCATTCAGCAAAGCTCATGCCCTGGTCCTACAGATCTCTTCTTGAGCAGCAGGAAGCCAACACAAGGGAGAGCAAAGAACGTAATTAAGGTTCAAGTAATTTGTTTTCCAAGCATCATCTTCGGTCTTTAGATTTATCAGGCACAACTCCTGGAATGGCCATGGTGGCCACTTTTGTTGCAGTTGGGTTTCTTCATGGTGAGTTTGGCTGGTGTGGGGTTTTTTTTTTGGACCGCTCTGATGGGCCCCCATTGCAAGTTTCCCCAGGAAACACGAGAATGGCTTTGTCACTGCAGGACTGTTGCTTTTCCTTTGCCTCCCCTTCCTTTCTCCTTGAAATGACAGGGTTCTATGTAAGAAACCACATGCTGGGGCATAAAAATGCCAGATCTTGACTTACGGAGATGAGCTTACCGAGATCAGAAGCGGATTTAAGCCAAATCACAAGAGCATCCCCTCTGCTTTTGGTATTGATTTAAACTGGAGAGAAAGTAGGAAGATTAAAGATTAAATTGTCTCCTTTAGCCACACACACCAGCCTGACTGACTGAGCAACGAGCGCGGGTGGTGTGGGCTGTGCCCATCCCCTTCAGCCTCTTAGCACAGACGCACATACTCTGGGGCCAAACACTTCTAAAATATCCTCGACCCAGGAGAGAAGCACATATAAACGATGAAATTATTGGCCGTGAATCACGTATTCATTATTTTAAAGAGAAGAGAGCGTCCTTGGAAATTGCTGAGGGATGCGAGTCACCCTCTTTGAAATCATTCACTTTGCTCTTGGTGCAATGCAGGATAAAAAGGTTAAATGAGCAGCAAGACTTGTTGAATTGTATGCCAAAGTGGTTTTGCAACAGCGCGACTGTTTCAGCGTATGGAGTGTCTCCTGGTGATGGACACTGCAAACTGCTGACAGTGTCGGATTTTAGGTGGAAGGTGGATTTTTACAGGGAAGAAACTGAAGCGCGACGGCTGTTTCTGGTGCGCGGCAAACGTCGGTGTGTCTGGGAAAGAAAGCAGGGAAATGTTACTGCACTTTTTGTCCCTCTTCTGGGTGACAAAAAAAGAAGTTATGAAAAAATCATGTGGGTTTACCATATTTTGAACCTCCCACCCCCAAAGAAGGAAATCTGTTAACTATGTTTTCTGTTTTATGCTGAGAGCTTCTCCAGGTTCCTCCAAAACTTCCACGCTGCCGTGGATTAACATCTTTCCTCAGATGCTGCCCTAAAAAGCATCTCCTCTTCCTCTGAAGTGACCCCTGGGGTTTTACCTCTGCGAGTGCCAGGACCCCTGCCCGGGCAGAGGCCCCAGCCGTATGGGTCTCTAGGCAGGACTTGGAGCACAAAGCCCATCCCAGGTCTTCAGCAAAGTCACCCCACCATGGGAAGGGGGGACCATGGCCCGAGCTGTACCTCAGCATGCACATACCTGGCAGCCGCCCGGATAAACCTATGAGCTCAGGGTTGTGTAATGCGTTTCCTTGATGGATCATCCTATAAAATCATCAAGGGATCCTGAGGCAACCTGACACCTCTAATCAGCTGGAGGAGCAGATATTGCTTTGGAAGGTGACTTGGCAGGGGAGGGCAGGGTATTTTTTCCCCCACATTTTTCCTTTCTGCCTGGTCACAGCAGGTTATTTGACAGTTGTTTAAACTGGCTAGAGAGCAATTGTTTTTCTTTTGAATAAACCCAAGCTGAAATGAAAGAAAACTGAAGGCTGTGGGGTAGAATGGAGGAGAAGAGGGCAAGGCTATGTAAAATCACGCTCTGTCTGAGCAACTCACAGAGATTTAACTGCTTACATCCCCATTAGGCTTGTGCTGGAGAAGGTTTAAGGTGGAGGAGGGTCTCTATAGTCTCTGCCATTGCGAGAAGCCTGGGGCAACCCCTACCCGGCTGGTGCTTACTGGGGTCACCTGGTGCTTGGTGGGGCAGCAGCTACCGCCCCAGGCTGCCATGCTTGTCCTTGTGCCTGGTCTCCCTGTCCCCTCCCATTCATATGGGGATGCAATAGAGCATCCTTGGGCACCTCCACCCCAAGGATTTACAGTGCCATCTGTCCTCTCCATCGAGCCAGGGACGAGGGCTGACCTTCTTGGGCGGCCAGTTTTGGACCAACACGGTGGGATATGTCATGTGGGCTGCGAGGTGCCATGCACCTGTTCACAAAGTGCGCTGCCACGGTCTGCTCCGAAGGAAGACGATGGGGAGAGCTCATGTCTTATGGGAAAACGTGGATACGCTGAGCTGATGGGCTGGGTCATGCCGGGTCAGAAGACACCAGGTCAGGTGTGCTCCGGTGGGTTTGTGCAGGTACCACAGGGCTGTATCCAGAGAAGTGCGGCCAGCAGGTCGAGGGAGGGGATTCTCTCCCTCTACTCTGCTCTTCTGAGACCCCACCTGGAGTGCGGTGTCCAGCTGTGGAGCCCCCAACATCAGAAGGATATAGACCAGTTGGAGCGAGTCCAGAGGAGGCCACGAAGATGCTCAGAGGGCTGGAGCACTTCTGCTATGGGGACAGGCTGAGAGTGACAGGACAAGGAGTAACGGGTTTAAATTGAAAGTGGGGAGGTTTAGATTAGTTATCAGGAAGAAGTTCTTCCCAGATATGGTGGGGAGGCACTGGAACAGGATGCCCAGAGGAGCTGTGGATGCCCCATCCCTGGGAGTGTTCAAGGCCAGGCTGGATGAGGCTTTGAGCAACCTGGTCTAGTGGAAGGTGTCCCGGCCCATGGCAGGGGGGGTGGAACTCGATGATCTTTTAGGTCCCTTCCAACCCAAACCATTCTGTGATTCTATGATTCTACAAGGAGCATCGCCACAGTGTGTGGGGCTGCGGATTTCACGCCAAGAGCCAGCCAACCCCAAGCAAGGATGTGGATCGGCGGGTCCCTTACGGTAGCTGAGACTGCGCAAGTAATTTGGGAAGCTGAAAACTGAACTCAGGTGACACCAGTGGTGACAAAGCAACTGTAGTGAGCCCCTGCTTCAGCAATGCTGCATCGCAGTGCTCCTTTCATCCAGGGAAGAGAAATCTCTTGGAGCCTGGATAAGCGAACATCAATCAATCATCACAATCAGCATTTGATTTAACACCTATTTGCTATTTCATTTTAAATATTTTAAAATAACTAGCTAGGAAGTTGTTTGTGTCTTGTTTTACATTCTAATTGCAGGAACACAATACTTCTGCGCTGACAGATTTGTAATTTAATCTGTTAGTTAATTCTTTCTCAATAGTGATACCCTAAGAAGCAAAACGAGTATCAAGACAAAAAGCAAAAGGGCTGAGCAAAGAATATTTACACTGTCGTTTGCCATATGTTACTCTTCAAACAGCATTCACCATTTTTTTATTATGCCTATTACGATTAATCATTAGCCATGCAACGTCTGTCTTAGGAATGCCCTAAGCTTGTTTCTCGGACTTCCCTTCCACAACTGAAACATCCCAGGGAGTTGATTGACACAAAATTCAGTCACAGATGATGCACAGAAATTTCAGAAGATATGGAAATGAACTTTAAAATTTGCAAGGGATAAAGATGAGAAAATGAGGAGCGGGCAAATCAACACTCAGTGAAGATACCACACTTCTGTTAGGATTTCATTGTGGCTTTCCCCTTCTGGAGAGAGCACAGACTTAAGACGTTGCCGTTATTATGTCTGCATGATTCAGAAAACAGAAATTGTAAAATGCTGCTATTTCAGTCCTTATATTTTCTTCTCTCACTCTCTGTTTAGGGGTTTTGTCTGCCTGTACTAACTCTGGCAGCCCTGGGCTGGGTTAGCACAGCTGGCTGCTCTCTCAAGGTTCAAACTGAAGAAAAAACCCCTTCTTTGATACCTGCCTTTATTTTTGGATCTCATGACTCAGCATTTTTTCTGATTTAACACAGGTCAGCACATCTGTACAGCTTATGCCCTGGGGAGTCCCGTAGCACCCAGCAGTTGTTTTGCAGTGGAAGGTACCTTTTGGGGTGCACCGCACCAAGGTCCTGCTCCAGAGGGGGATTTAGTGGCTGTGGTTAGCTCAGCCCACAGCTCCCAAGCTTAAACCCAGAACTGTGAAGCTCAAAATCCTGCCCAAGCTGCTGCTGGAGCTTGGAGAGGGTTCAGGCTTGGGAACACGGCATTGATGCACCTCACGCTTAGAAAGTAGAAGCAACAAGAGCCAGCTACCTGCAGCCCAGCCAAGCCCACCTTGGAGGGTCTGCTCTGGGTGATGGTCCATTGTGCTGAGCGCAGTCCCTTGGCACGCTGGAAGTGGTCCTCCTCCTGTCTTGGTCAGCTCTGAGCTAACGCAGGGTTACTGCAGTCTGCAGAGGGTTGGAGCACCTCGGCTGTGGGGACAGGCTGAGAGAGTTGGGCTTGTTCAGCCTGGAGAAGAGAAGGCTCTGGGGAGACCTTATAGCACCTTCCAGTACCTGAAGGGGCTACAAGGAAGCTGGGGGGGACTTTTTACAAGGGTCTGTAGTGACAGGACAAGGGGTAACGGGTTTAAATTGAAAGTGGGGAGTGTTGAAGGGTTGGAGCACCTCGGCTGTGGGGACAGGCTGAGAGAGTTGGGCTTGTTCAGCCTGGAGAAGAGAAGGCTCTGGGGAGACCTTATAGCACCTTCCAGTACCTGAAGGGGCTACAAGGAAGCTGGGGGGGACTTTTTACAAGGGTCTGTAGTGACAGGACAAGGGGTAACGGGTTTAAATTGAAATTGGGGAGTGTTGAACTTTCCCTGGGAGTGTTCAAGGCCAGGCTGGATGAGGCTTTGAGCAACCTGGTCTAGTGGAAGGTGTCCCTGCCCATGGCAGGGGGGTTGGAACTAGATGGTCTTTAAGGTCCCTTCCAACCCAAACCATTCTGTGATTCTGTGATTCTATGCTGTAACCCATCTGTCACAGGACACTCCAAGCACAGAGGGCATCACAGAGGTGCCACAGAGATGACCAGGCTGCTCCCCTTGAAATCTGGGAAGGCAGATTCCCCCTCAATCAGGTCAACGCTCCCAAAGCAACAAAAAAGACATCAGTTTTGTTCCAAACCAAAACAGAGAGAAAAAAAAAAATTAAAACTTGGGAAATTCTTGTAACAAGCCCCATCTTCTTGCAAGGAAGAGGGGAAATCTCCCCAAAGTGATTCCTTCCCAGTGGGAATCATGCAATGGTGGTGCCTGGGCAAGGGGCAAGCTCTCATCCCCGTCCCACTCGACTGCAGACCCCACACGTGAGCTCCCTGGGCAGAGCGCGGTCAGGAATGGCCAGATCCAGCCCTGGAGAGCCTGTCTGAGCTGGGCTGCTGTTAGCAGAGGAAAACCATCTGTCTGGGATGGATGAAAAGATCCCGTGGCTGCTGAGCCACGTGTGAGGTTCCTGTCCATCTCGCAGAAACTTGCCTGTGTTTAGCAGGGCTCCGCCATGCTTGGAGGGAAGGAGCAATTATCTCCCCTGGCAGTGAGTTCTCAGATACATGTATATCCCCACGCCTTCCCCTAAACAAAGGGAAGCTTTCAATACAGAAAGTGCGAAGCTGGAGAGATCCTCTGCAATTAGGGGAGAAGACATCTCTCTTTCAGCTAACACAAGAAAAAGAGCGGAATGAAACCGTGCATTGTTAACGCGCTTTGGCTTAGTCACTGGGGAGGGTAATAAACAAGGCAGACTTGGTTGGGATAAAAAAAGCGTCGAGTACGGCGAGATTATGAAACAATAGGTACTGATAGAGAGGCAGCCCGGAGCCAGCCGCAGAGCAGAAGCTTTCCTGAATGCCTGGGATTGAATGAATCCTAATGATAATCACAGGCTACATGGCAATTCGTTTAAATAACGTGCCTCCTGCTTCCTCCCAGCCTGGCAGAGTGAGTCCGTACGTGTTAATTGCTTCGTTTTGAAGAGAAAGCTCCTCTCTGTGCGGCAATAGTATCTATTTATTTTTGCTGTTTATTTACTCTGCCCTTCTTCAAGCCTTGCGCTGTCTATAAAGGCATCTGCTGCCGTCGTTTTGCGTTTCCAACAAAGATGTTTGCATCCAAGCTCCAAAGCCGTTACGGGGAATTTCACAGGGGGAAAAATGAAGAGGACTGCTTGCTGCCCAAGATGATCCAAATTTCACGGGGAAAGAGGAGGTGGTGAGCCAACCTTCACATCAGAGGTAAGAACGCCAGCACCACAACTCCTCCGAACTGTGTGAAGGGTTGGGGCAGGCTGACTCTCCCAAGCGTCCCGTCCCTTTCCTAGCAAAAACTGGTGTGAAGACTTAAGGCACTCCCAGGAGTGTATTACTGATTAATGTTAACTGCTTTCGTGGGGCAGGCGTGCTGGAAGGGTTGGCATGCTTAAAATATGTTTATCAGAGAACAGCAACAACAACAGTAATAGTAATAGTAATAGCAGTAATTATAGTTATAGCTATAGTTACAGTTATAGTTACATAGTTATAGTTAAAGTTATAGTAATAGTAATAATCATCTGAGATTGTAGCAAGATTCCACACGGATTACGTGCCGTTTCATTGCTGAAGCAGAAGTGTGCTCTGCCATGCAGCTGCGCTGCCAGAATATTGGTGGGAGCAGCATAGCCCTTTCTGGGCATCAGTAGCCAGAATTCTTGGTGCTGCTGCTGCTGCTGCTAGACTTAAATCCTGGGTCTTCTCTCTCTGCCTCTGTCCTGTTCCGCCCATGGGCCTTTCTCTAAGGGTGATTAAGCCAAACGTTGCTGCACATTTTTTTTAGGTCGAAAAAGGGATGGGGGTTCAATCCCAGCTGCTTTTGTGCACAGTGGTTTGTAAGTGTGAATCAGCATCTGCTAAGTTGTATTTCATAGTATCACAGAATGGTTTGGGTTGGAAGGGACCTTAAAGACCATCTAGTTCCAACCCCCCTGCCATGAGCAGGGACACCTTCCACTAGACCAGGTTGCTCAAAGCCTCATCCAGCCTGGCCTTGAAGGCCATTTCCTCTCATGTCACCTTCGTTCCCCTCTGACCGCCCTCTCCTGCAGACTGCTACATTAGCTCCTTTCGTTTGCAGAGGTTTTTAAAAAGGTTTTTATGGGGCTTATCTCAAAAAGCGGTTGTGAAGGTCACCCTGTCCCGGAATACTTGAAACTCAAATTTAACACTTCACTTGAGGATTTCACTTTCCCCCAAAGCCTGCTGACTGAAATGTCGCTACCACACGGTGGGATGTTTACGGAGGGGTTACCGTCATTAAAAAAATTCATTAGAATATACTGGGAAAAAAACCAGGAATGCTTCTTGCAAATACAAAAAGTGTTGCTAGTAGCTATTTTCTCAGGTCTTATGGACTATATGAAAACAGACAGGATTGCTATTTTTTCCCTGCAATTAAAAAAAGATAGTTTTTCTTCATTAACATCATCGACGCTTGGACTTGGTCATCATAAAGGTCTTTTCCAACCCGAAAGATACTATGATTAACGGCATTAGAACTCAGATTTCAACAGCTACAAATGGCACCACGGATCTACACACAATACTACTTATGACTATTAAATATTATACAATATTTTATTATTACAAGGAGATCTGGCAAGTCTGTAAACTCATTACCAAGATCAGCTCCTTCTTAGCTACAGGACTGAAGGTGCTCCATGGAGCTGGATCCTCCTTTACCCTGCACAGCCCCAGTGTTCAAACTGTACTGAAAATAATGAGGTTTGGTTCTAAATTTTACAAGCTTTTAAGCTACAGCTAATGAACGTCTTTAAAAGGATGCAACTGTGCCCGCATCCACATCTCTCTTTTCAGCGTGGTTTTTGGTTTGTTTTCACTCGTGCATTGAAAAAAAACCAGGTCCTAGTGAGCAGAGGCGGTCTCACATGGCCTGCAAGGCAGATGGCTGCATTACGCGTCCTACCACCGTCGCTCTGCAAGGCGCGCGGCTTGCCCCGGCTCCTTTTCGAGACGGAAGATGTGGCCGCACAGCTAGGCTTCTCGGAACCGGAATTAGGAACATTTCACTTTCTCAATAGACTGAAAAGCAGAATGCCTTCAGTTCTAAGACCTTGCCCCACCAAAACACATTAAAAAAGGAATTACCAAAAATAACAAAAGCTATATCTCTGCCGCAGATTGACAGCCTGGAATTACCCTGAAACACACGGCTCTGCACCATACTTCCCAGATCATGTCACTACTCCCAACAGACACTCAGGCCCCATCCAAACACAAAAGTTGTTTCATTTTCATTCTTCTAGCACTGTACGATCCCCAGGCTCCTTTCTCTCCTCGCTGAACCCGGAAGCAGATATTCCAGACAAAAAAGTATCAGCAGTGTAACTTAGGTACACCAGAGAAAGGGAAATGTATTATTATGCCAAAGAACCTGCGCATGCCATCCTGGATTACACAGCTCTAAGTGTTTCGGAGGAAAACTCCAACCATCTCCCAAAGCCTTTCTGGAGCAACAGAAAAGCGGTGTACAGACTGGGCTTTAGGCTTCTGTCTAGGAAAGAAAAAACAGACATTGTTTTTCTTTTCTCATCCCCCTCAGAGCCAACATAACTGCTGAACATACTTTTCCCCCAGTGTTTTGCAGCTGGATCTGTTCCTAATCTGGACAGCTCATGAGACTTTATGAAGCCTCGTGCCAGCAGGAGGAAGAGGATGAGCATGGACACCCTTATGGGTGCTAATGTGGACTTTTAAGTCAACAATGTGACTATTTCTTTGGAAATTCAGTTATGTGAATATTTCTTTCTCCAAAGATCCTGAAACGACTGCGTTAGTGCTATGTGCCCTTGCCTGTTTTCCTGGAATTGGGATTGAAACAGTTATTCCCTCTGCTACTATTGAATACCCTTCTTCCCAAAGACTCCCTTGGGAATGGGCTGCAGACTGAGTGATTTCAAGAAAGCTGCGTGGGTCATAGCCAACCACTACTACTTCGGAGCGGGAATGATGGGGTGATGCCTCGTCTGCGTTGCCTGCACTATTTATTTATTTATACCTTGGCTCTGCACTCAGTTTCTGACCAGGACATGGGTAACCAGGCCCTTCTGCAGTTTGCAGAGCTTCAAACCACCTACCTCCAGGATATTCCATGACCAACCAGGCTCCTTCTCTGGGCGAGGTGGTCACTCCGCATCGCAGGGCTTGTGCTGACATTTGTTTTGTGATTTGCACCACACAAGGGTTGGATAATGACAAGGTATGCAGGAAAGCATCGTCACACGCCTGCTGTCTGCTGTGGTCTTCCCTACAAACCCACTTCTGGTTTATGGCTCCCCTTGGAAAGTTTGTTGGAGGCTGCATGCTGGGCTGAGCAGAGTTTCGGTTTCACCCCAAGTGGAGATTTTATTAAGAATGAAAAAAGCCATCTTCATGGCATGTAAAAGAACATGGGGCAGTGTCATGGTTTAACCTCAGCTAGCAACTAAGTACCACACAGCTGCTCGCTCACCTCCCACCTCCTCCAGTGGAAGAGGAGAGTCAGAGGAAAAGACAAAGCAGCTCGTGGGTTGAGATAAGAACAATTTAATAATTGAATATAAATGAATGAAATAGTGATACTAATAATATTAAAAAACGCTACTACTGATAAGCAATTAAAATAATAGAAAACAAAACAAATTATACAATTGCTCACCACTCACCGACTGACACACAGCCAGGTCCTGAGTAGTGAGAGTCAGAGCCCAAGAGCAATCACAGCAGAGTCTGAGCGAGCCCCATGAGCAACAGCATGACTGAGAAAGCCAACTGACCCACTGACTCCCTAACGAATGAGCAAGCTAGCAAGCTAACAAACAAGTGAGCTAACATGCAAGCTATAGCCCCCCAGCCCACTCCCAGCTTACGCACTGAGCATGACATGCTGTGGAATGAAATACTCCCTTGGTCAGTTGAGGTCAGGTGCCTGAACTGTGTGTCCCCTGCACTGCCTGTAGCGAGAAACTTGGGAACGCAGCTGCAGTATCAGAAGCTGGGAAAGACCTTGAATTTGGTGCAGGCATTCCCTAGCACCAACTAAGAAACACCTTATCAGTGCTATCCGTAGGGCAAATCCAAAAACATAGCCTCCTACCAGCCGCTGTGAAGAAAGTTAACTCTGTCCTGACCAAAACCAGCACAGGCAACTGCCTGTCCTTAAAAGGAGGGTTGGAGCAATTCAGGATGCCCCGAGCCACCTTCAGGCATCACATCCTAAACAAGAACCACCAATGCTCTGGGCGAAAGGTATAATGAGCGGACAAGTGTATGCCAGATCCTGCCCCACTGACAGCCTGGTAAGGAGGTTTTGCATGATTTACATGCTGCCATCCATGTAAATAAGCCAATGAGTGTGTTTTAACTTTCGCAGGCAATTTAACGCTGCTGGCTAAGAGCAACTCAACTAATACATGTTACCCCTGGCAGCACTCCCTGACACTCCGGGTGCCTCCCCCAAGTTTTCCAATTTGGGAAAGGGGGAAAGGCAGTCTTGCTGCCAGTTTTTTTGCTACAGGCTCTAGCTGGCATCAACCAACCATTGCCTCATGGCACCATCCAGGTTCATTATGCAATTAATGCCAGTTTGCAATGCGTTTTAGGCAATTTTCAAGTTAATTTTTAGTGCCTGAATGTTGTCCTGTGCAGGGCACTAATGTCAGGACTTTGCATATTGCTGCAATATGGGGTTTGGTGACGGGCTGGGAGAAAGCACAGATCACAGTTGCTGATAAAAGGCACCTTTTCCGATCTTAAACAGATTGAAAAAAAAAGGCTTTGCTGAAGTTCTCCCGATTAAAACAACAAAAGGCCTCGATGAGACATACTGAACAGAAACTGTGTCTAGAATTGTTATTTCTTACTGATTGATGCTGTTGTCTAAAGGCATGCTTCAAGGGATCAGAATACATCACGTGCTTCCTGACGCAGCCAGGACATGCCTGGATCTGTGTAACCATGTTTCTCGAGCAAGCCGTCTTCATTTTAACCTGACGGGACTGCGAGCGCGTGTATGGTGCGGGGAAAGGAAGCCCACACTGGGCAAGAGGCTACCTGACAGGCAGGCCAGCTGTGCCTGCATCAGGGGTTTGTTCCCAGCCTTCTTGCAGGCCAGGTTTGACTCCTCCCGCTCGTTCTTCTGTAGGTGCCGCTCCCCCCGTAACTCTGCTCCACCATTGCAATGGCAGCATCTTTGTGTATGGTCAGAGCAGTTTTGCTGAGAAATCAGGACTTGGGCTTATTCCTCTCCTCAGAAATAAGGAAACCAGGACCAGGCAAAAGCAATATGACTAGGTGGGATATCAAGCTAACTAGCAGAACGTGTCAGATGTATTTTCCGGAGCACGTGGACACAAAGCGGAACCCGACTACAGGCCAGCACAACCCCGCACGAAGGTAAGATGACGCAGATTGAGAGAGGAACCGGGCGGCGACCGCTGCAGCGTAACTCATTCTACGTCCAAAACGACTCCAGGCTCTCGGAGTCGGAGCCACGGAGCGATTCACCCGTCAGGCTAACACCAGCAGCTGCAGATCCTTCTACGTCAAGGCAACGGGGTTTGCACCGGCATAAATCATGCCTGTCGCTACACTCAGAGACAGGAAAATAAGGAAGGAAGAGAAACAAAGGGCAGGAACAGAGATGGCCCTAAAAGGGAACTTACTTTCTTACAGGGCAATCCTGAAAGCAACAATAAGGTACTAAACACTAACGCGCGGCCAAGCAGTTCACAGCTACACAAGGTCACAGCCTACCTTCCCCCACAGCCGCCCTCAGTGGGAAGCTCATTGTGGAGCGGCGGATGCAGAGCCGAATTGACAGCTGAACCCGCGGGATCCGGCCATTTCCCCAGGATGGATTTGACGTCCCTGGTTCTTAGAATGAAGACAAAGGGTGAAGGAACAGAAGTATTACGATTCCCATTCTACAGAGGAGAACGAATAGCAGCGGCGTTACGGCTATCTGCACAACGGGGCGGCTTTATCGGGACTGGAACAGCAGCGTGCTGTCCTGCAAAGCACGTCTAGCGAGGGCAGACCTATTTCAGTAAGGCTGGATTCCTTTTTAGCAGAGTAACACCCTCTAGCAGAGTAACGAATGCAGGCAGCCACGCTGCAGCTACGAGCATCGTTTTTAACAGTTTAACACTCACCAGCCCAGAAGCTGCTTCCCGCTCACACGGCTGTTAGCTGGGGATACCAGCCCTTCCCTCTCCTCACCGACCCACCTGGCTTGGTTCACCTGATTCAGACTTTCTGTGTGACCTGGGACAAAAGATTCAGGGTAGAGCTCTGCCATAGCCCTGCTGGAGTGGGAGAGGGGTACTTTCCCAGCAGTCACAGTCACTGACCCTTCCCTTCCCACCCCGCTGGCACAGCAGCAGCAGCAAACGCGATACACGCAGAGGATTTTGGGGTTGCCCTCGCCGTTTGGTCCAGCTCTGGGTCCTCGCCCTGGAGCCCCAATGTACCAGTTCTGCTGAGAAGCCTCCAGACAGCTTGGTTTGCTGCTTTATCCCAACAGCACGGCTCTGCGAGGAAAAGTTTCACTAATACGTGTAGTTACCCTGGAGAAAAGTCCATCTGCCCCTACTGCTCGCCCCGTTTGAGGAAATGATTCAAGCACCATCAGCAGAGCCTCTTTTGCTGCCTGACACGCGTCTCGCGCAGGGGGTTCAGCCAACAGGATTATGTTGACCATCACTTTTCAGGGACAAAGTTTCCCAGAATTTGGGAATTGTTAGCCTGCAACAAATAAACGGCCGGCGCATCACTTGTTTTAATACTAGTGGGAAAACGGGTCCCTAGAGCAGATGAAGGAAAGATGATGAGTTAGATGAGAAGTGAGGAAACAGGCTATAAGCAGCCCAAACCCCTCCTAAAGAAATCTCTGGCGAGATACAGCTTCTTAAGGTAACTAGATGGCTTTCCCTGTACTGTAACGTCTGAAGGTGTGTTCACACCCCCTACTCGGGGAGCTTAATTCAGGAGTCAGAACTACTACATCCAGATTAGTCATGAGTGATTCAGTGTGCTCAGGCTCCATTCCTCAGACAATGGAGAGATGGAGTTGTGACAGGCGTTAGGGTACAAGCAGACTTAACACGGCCTCAGCTGCCTTGCGCTCCCTAGATGTTCTCCCCGGAGCGGGAAGCGCGATTTCCATCTTACATACAGGAAAAGATGACTTTCTGCGGAGCATGCTACCAACTGACAGGACACAAGCCGCTTCCACCAGCTTATCTCGATGTTGCCAGAGTTTATTTTGGCCAAGAGCTGGGCTCTTTCCACACAAAATCCTCACCAAACTACTGAAATCATTGTTCAGTGTAACACTTTTTCACTTATGGAAAGGTCATAAGCCATTTTATACCAAGTACAGATATTTTAAGGCAAAAGGGAATGCAGATTTCTCAACAATGGGGATTTTAACACGCACTGCTTGCCAGTACAATGAGAGCATCCAAGAAACATGACTCAAGTCTTCATGTTTCTTGAAGCTAGGAACTGTCTTGTCTGCTGAACGTGCCAGAGTTTTCCACGGACTTGGCTTCTGTTTTTGCTTTCCCTGTATTATCTTGAATTAGATTGCAGGCACAATGCAACCTAAATACATACACACAAAGATACAATTTTTTTTCTTGATGTGCTCTGGAATTGGGGAAAAGTGACATTAGTTTTATTTATGCACTTCTTTTCACACTGAATTTCTGGCATTTTGGCAGATGACTCCCCACGAGAACGTTCTTTCAATCTCATTTAATCCCCAGCCCACCTCTCTTGACTGCAGCAAAGGAAATTCCTGTGTCTAAGCAACTATTCCTCCTCTCTGGAAGTGTCAGACGTTGGGACCACGTGAGGAGATAAAGAGCTCTTCTGCTGACTTCTTCTGACTGATCTTGGCAGCCAAATCGGGTGGGCTTCCTTAGGTCCAACACAGGGCTAGAAAAGGGGCTAGGAAAAGCTAAAATCTGAAATGTCTGCATAGGGGGAAAAATAATAATTAAAAAAGGGCTCTCAAACGAGTCAGGAAGGACTTGGTACTACCAGCTGTTTGCTCTTGCAGGTATTCAACCTTCAAAAACTCAACATTCAAGCCACCAAGATTTGCCCCAACAGCGAGCTTACGTGGAGCACTGAAGACACGGTCTGCCGCTGTACAACTGAGAGCTCTCCCCAGCCCCTCGACGTTTTGTCTGCAAATCCATATCCAAGATGCCAATAACCTGAAAAGTACTTCATTGTGGAACTAGGTGAGGGAAGGAACAGTGAAGAGAATCGTTTGGCACGCAGCTTTGCTCCCCATCTTCTGTCGCAGGCTTCCTGAGCAGCATAGTTTTGGACGTATCTATGCAACCAGGTTCCCTCACTACCTCAAGAGGTAACAGTTAACCCCATTTCCAAAAGCCACATGGGCTCTCAACACATAAGGGATGCTGGGGGAGCTGGATCCTTGGCCCTTAAAGCCTGGATTGAGAGACACACGTAAGAACCAGTTGGCTGGTTCACTCGTGGACCTTTATCAAACCTTATCTCGGCCACACGCTTGATTGGTTGTCAGTATAGAAGCAACACCAACACAAACTGATAACAAAGATAATCTAAGAACTCACTCAGATAATTATGGCCAAGAAATTCACATCAATTACTAGGACCCCGGTCCTTCTGTTGTCTTTGCCCACAGCGGTATGCGTGGCCATGCGTTCCCAGGAGAGCCCGCAGAAAGGAAAACCAGCATGGATACTCAGGTAAGTCTGTATTCTTGTGAGCATTTGCACCCGAAGAGCGTGTCCTGCCATCTCTGAATGCTCTCTGTAGCACCGCTCCCAATGGGATTTAAGGGAGCCAACACACACTACAAAGTTTCTCTCTGCAGAGCATCTATATCCTAGCAGGATTCTCTTGTGGAAGAGAACGTTTTCGGTCAATTCTTGACGGGTATTTCTAGCTTTATACTATCTAATTAGGATTTTAATCTCCTACCTGACTTCATCTATCCCCGAAGCACCATAAACAGTTCCAGTATAGTAAAAATAACAACTCAACTGAGCTATATTCAACTGTATTCTGTGCCCTGTCAGTTCTATTGATCTGCAAATGCACAGAGTCTGGTTCAGCCTTCGTATCTTGCTGCCACAGTATAATCTCAAACGGGCTCAGAAAACATCCACGATTAGTCAATACGAAGTTGTGCACTCAAAGAGACAGGGTGTCCAAATTGTAACATTCAAAGATTAAGAAAACATTTGGGTACAAACAATGAGTGGAAATACCTCAACCATTTCACTGGAAAGCATGATTCATCCTTATTAAAACGGATTTGCTACTAGTAAATGTAAGGCTAAACCTTAACTGAAAATTACTTCCTAGTGCAACTCTTATGAACAGGTGTTGCATCCCATTTCTCTGGGCACTGGGAACACATGTGGGAACACATCTGGGTTTATTGCCAGATGATGAAACGACATGCCAAGACACAGGTTAATTCACATGCTGTTTCTGTGGCCCATTTTTTACCTGGGCAACAGAGTTATGCTGCATCAGGAGAAGTGTGGCCAGCAGGTCGAGGGAGGGGATCGTCCCCCTCTGCTCTTCTCTTGTGAGACCCCACCTGGAGTGCTGCGTCCAGCTGTGGAGCCCCCAACATCAGAAGGATATAGACTGGTTGGAGCGAGTCCAGAGGAGGCCACGAAGATGCTCAGAGGGCTGGAGCACCTCTGCTATGGGGACAGGCTGAGAGAGCTGGGCTTGTTCAGCCTGGAGAAGAGAAGGCTCCCGGGAGACCTTATTGCAGCCCTCCAGTACCTGAAGGGGCTACAAGGAAGCTGGGGGGGACTTTTTACAAGAGCCTGTAGAGACAGGACAAGGGGGAACGGGTTTAAATTGAAAGTGGGGAGGTTTAGATTAGATATCAGGAAGAAATTCTTCCCGGAGAAGGTGGTGAGGCACTGGCACAGGTTGCCCATAGAAGCTGTGGATGCCCCATCCCTGGGAGTGTTCAAGGCCAGGCTGGATGAGGCTTTGAGCAACCTGGTCTAGTGGAAGGGGTCCCTGCCCATGGCAGGGGGGTTGGAACTAGATGGTCTTTAAGGTCCCTTCAACCCAAACCATTCTATGATTCTATGATTCTCTTACGAGCTATCACCACAAAACCTACTTTCCAGTGAAAACTGTGCTTCCTCCCCATTTCGATAGATAGATGGCAATAATAACCTTTTATTCACACCCCGTTATTTTACAGTTTCCCTGTGTCACCAGTGGCAGAACAAGAAGTTTTCTGATTTTTATCACAAGAGGTAGAGTTACACTGCATGGTAGTACAAACGCATCTTACTCTGAGTAAGATGAGAAATGAGCAACTTTTAGCTATAGAAGCAGGCTCTTTACATAATTTCGAGAATTTAGCAGCTATTTTGAATGTTTTGTATTTACCAAAATGTTTTCCATTTCAAACACCAGCTTTGAAGAAGACAGCCTTCTCTGTATTTTAAAGCAAGTCTACCTCAAGCCCAAGGTTGCAGCTTTTGCTGTTAAATATTCTTAAACACAGCAGACTTCAAAAAAAAAGTTGTTTGCTGGATGCAGTTAGATGAAGTGATAACAATTTATGTAAATACTTTCTCCTTTCCCCAGGAACATGAGAAACCCAATTCCACAAGAAGCACTTCCATCTCAGCAGTCTTTCATAGCAAAGAAACACTGTTGAAGACGTTGTTGGAAGGTAGCAAAAGGAAAGAGGACACACACCTTCCCTTTCACTTATATAAATATGTATGCAGATATATATAATCATTTCAGGTCTGAAGAGCTGACAAAATTGATTACAGAAACATGATAGCATGTGTCAGCTCATGCAGCAACATCACCTCAAGGAACAATCACCAAAGGGTTGAGGTTGGAAGGGACCATCTGGTCCAACCCCCCTGTTCAAGCAGGGCCACCCAGAGCTGATTGCCCAGGACCATCTCCAGACGCTTTTGAGTGTCTCCCTGGCTGGAGACTCCACAGACTCCTTGGCCAACCTGTTCCAGTGTTCAGTCACCCTCACAGCAAAAAGTGTTTCCTGATGTTCAGAGGGAACCTCCTGTGTTTCAGTTTTGTCTGTTGACTCTGGTCCTGTCACTGGGCACCTCTGCAAAGAGCCTGGCTCCGTCCTCTTTGTACCTTCACTTCAGGTATTTATACACATTGATGGGATCCTCCCTGGGCCTTCTCTAGGCCAAACAGTCCCAGCTCTCCCAGCCTTTCCTCAAAAGAGAGATGCTCCAGTCCCTTTGTACTGGGTTTGCCTGGCAAGGTTTGGGTAGCGGGGGGCTATGGGGCTGGCTTCTGTGAGAAACTACCCCCGACGGCGCAACCCCCACCCGCCTCAAAGAGGGCCCCACCACTGGTCAAGGCCGAGCACATTGCCAACAGACATAGTGCCTCTGGGATGACGTGTTTCTAAAGAGGAAAAAAGATAAGAGAGAAAAATTGCAGCAGGGAGTGTGATGTGAGAGAAATGACGTCTGCAACACCCAGGTGATTAGAGGGGGAGGAGGTGCTTCAAGCACCGGAGCAGAG
>NW_010241705.1:15328-21529 GCF_000690775.1 Eurypyga helias | reverse complement strand
ACTGATCATGATGTTTTATGGGATGATATATCCCTTTGACCAGTTTAGGTCAGCTGTCCTGGCTGTGTCTCCTCCCAGCTTCTTGTAGATGGCTAGGAACACAGGTGCAGTATGAGAAACTGCAGAAGTCCTTGGCTAATATAAACATTGTTGGCAACAACTAAAAAAAAAGTAATTTGCTGGCAATATTCTCCTCAGCACAAATACAAAACATAAACTCATATGAGCTACTGTGAAAAAAATTAACTCTATCCCAACCAAACCAGCACAGGCCCTCAATATAACACTGCCTGGCAACTAATAACAGTCCTATTAGTTGTCTAAGAATAAACAATTAAAATAATGCATTTTCATCATGCTGCAATGGTTCCATCCCACCCTGCACAGACCAAACCAAGACAACTCATCAGTGGGATAAACAAGACAACACTCTGAAGTCACAATCTTAACATAGTAAGCCTGGTTTTCTACCAAAGGTCTTCAGTTCAAAAAGAGTAAATGTACAGGAAATTAAAAATTTAGGATGGCCAAGTGAGGCAGGAAAGATGTTTTGGAGTGGCTGTCATTTACTGTAATGGAATTTGATACCTAGTGAGAATTTGTTCCAGTCAGAAAAGTAATTCTGTTAAATCCTGTGCTGAAGCCTGCAAGACCTCGTCAGACACAGATAAGGGAAGCCGTGTAAAGCAGTTGTAAAGACTCCTAGTCAGAAACGAGGCCATGGAGTCACAAGGTCCTCCGGGAATCTTCCTGACATATTGACTCACCTGCTGTTCCTCTCCTTGATGCTGATTGAAGGGACATTTCTTGGACAAAGTCACTGGGACCCTTGCTCTCCTCTCACTTGTAGACTTACCTCCAGGGGCTGCAAACAACTCTCTTAACAGTGTAGCATGGTAACTGGCAAGCTGTGCCACAATATTTTAATAAATTAATCATAGTGAAGTGGGTCCATATGCCTTAAAAGTAATTAACATAACCAATATGTAATACTGGCATCTTTGACAGGCTAACGGACATTCTAATGACCTTAATGTTGCTCAAACGTACAGAGAAAATTTTGTGGGAGATAAAGGAATAGGAACGGAAGGCAGAGTAAAAAGCTAAAGGTCTGCAAAATTAAACCATCTTTTTCTGACCAGCTATATGTTGTTAAGAGCTGTCGTAAAAAGTGTGAATGCCACCACACAAAACCGTCATCTTGTAATGATGCCGAGAAAAAACAGAAAGGGATACAAAAACAATGGAAAGACAGAAACACAAGCACATCTAGAAAAGACTGAGAAACTGCAAATACTAACCTGTTATTCCATATTTAGCTGTATTATTTGTTCAAATTATAAAAGATGTTCTAGGCTTTGACTCAGTAGCTGATCAAATATTGTAGGAACTGACAACTGAACAGTCATTTCAGCCTCCACTACACATGGGAGTTGAACATGCTCTGTACTGAGGCAGTACACAATCAAACCTTCCCACTTACTTTATGACTCTTGTAGGGTAGGAACAGGACCAGGGAGTGGCACAAATCCTCCCTTCTGTTGCTGGAATAAGTTAAACATGGTGAGAAAATGCCAAAACCACAGTTTCTGAATTCTGGAATTTTGAGATTCCTGACTTCCTCTATTCACCAAGTCTATAAACCAATTTCTAATTTTAGGATGATATTAAACGCACCTTTCACACACTCCCATATTTGAGAAATGCTCCTAACACTATTGTATCTTTGATATTTTCTTAAAACTATAGAATCAAATCCCCGCTCAGTTTCTTTGACTCCTACCTCACTCAAGCTGCAGCTATACTCAATATTTCTGGTTCTCAAGAACAGAAACAAAATTTGCACAAATAAACTCCCAACCTGAGCTTCACTGTCCTTTGCAAGTTCCTCCAGATACAGTAGAGTTGGAGTGGAATGAGATGTAACTGCAGCTTGTCCCCTGCAAGGGTGGTACCCGTTGCTGCACATCTCTGCACAACTTGGAGCACCGAGGGTTACACTGAGCTGTTCGGCCTCCCAGATAATTTCAACGAGACTAACGAGCTGTATACCAGATCTAGGAAAAAAAATTATTTGTTCTGTTGTAATATGAGATGGAGTTTTAAATGTATGCTTTCCTTAAAATTGTGTTTGTTTAAAATTATACTTGGTTAATATTAATATAATAGATGTTTCTGGTGGAGGATGATCTTTCGCTATTTCCAAACATATGAGGAAGTCACACTTTCTTTTTCATTAAAAAAAACCCAAAAAACCACAACAAAACCCAAAACCAAACAACACCACCCACCCCCCCCACCTGTGTATCCTACAAAAGCACTGTACTTTTTTGTAGGACATTAGAAAGGGGATAAAGATATCTGCAGCTGTGACAGCCATACTTTCAGTGGAATCCTTCTGACTGTACATTGTTGTAACTTCTGATCAAATTTATCTCCATCTTTACATGTGCAGAAAAGAGAGGGAGAAAGAGAACACGTTTTCTTAAACCGGATTTGGGAGCTGTCCCACTCAGAGAAAACGAGGGTTATTTCTAACTCGGATCAGAAGGGGGCAGTAGTTATTGCCGTAAAAAGCCAGGAAGCTGATACCTAAATTAAGAGCTTGCAATAAATCTCACAAACTTTTCCCTTACAGCTTTCACTTCCTCGTCACTTGTTTATTTTATTCATTTTAAGTAACTATTCACAATTAGATAGTCACAAACAGAAAGCTATTAGCAAACAGTTTTAGTAATCATTCCATACAAACGTTTTTCTCAAAGAAACTCCATCATGTGGAAACATATAATTTTGTTAATAATGTCAGTTGAAAGAATATGCTTCTATATACACTAAATTTAACAGCATTTTAAAAACAGTTGTTATTTGTGTCTTTTAGTATCTTTCTAAACAGCCAGAAGTATGCTTACAGAGTTATGAACTTCACACACTTTGACCCAATACTTAAATTCAATGAGAATCATAACAGGTTGAAAGAAATAAAAGAAAGACTTTTTGAATTAATACTACTACCCTAATAAGGAGAAGAAGTAGAATATTTCAGATTACTCTCTGAACTTTCTGATGATAGTTTTAGAACCTCTACAGAAAATAATTTTTTCCTTATTCTGGACTCTATTTCTGTATCTTCACAGTGTCGAATTGGGACCCTCTTTTCATTTAACAAGAAGAGAAAGTAAAAAAGGCTTTGAACTGTTGGGAACAATTTGTGGTTTTCCAGCTCAGAATCCACAGTCTACATTTCTGAAGTTTAAGGAAGCAGTTTTATTTTTAAATTAATTTTCTAAGGATGGCCACATATCACTAAAGTTTATATTCTTCAGAAGTGCTGAATACCATGTCTGCTTGCTGATTTTAACTGACAAGCAAGGGAAGACTTTTTCACCAGAATATGGACTGTGACAATGGAAGAGACAACTCCTGAATGCCAAAATGTTTGCTGAATCACTGTACAGATGGATTGTGATCATATTAATCTAATTCAGCAGATATTAAAAAAAAAACCAAACAAACAAACCGACAACACAGGAGAAAGAGTCTTCCAAATATGCAAAAAAAAAGGATATTTTGGCTGTCATTTATTGTATGTCAATTAACAGATTTTTAAAAGGGAATTAACTGAGTGGGATCACTTGAAAATTTAAAATGGAACAGTCGTGACTCATATCCTTTTAACTTAATTAAAACTTAAAGAAAAAATGAACATACAGTAAAACCAATCTCAATTTCATTCGCTTCCATTTTCCTTTACTAACTTTATTACATGATTTATCTTGCCTGTGCAGTCCTGGCTAACTGGGGAGGTCCCAGTTGACTGGAAGTCAGCCAATGTGACACCTATCTATAAGAGGGGCTGGAAGGAGGATCTGGGTAACTATAGGCTGGTCAGTATGACCTCAGTGTTGGGGAAGATTATGGAGGAGAACATCATGAATGCCATCACATAGCATGTACAGGACAACCAGGTGATCAGGTCCAATCATCATGGGTTTATGAAAGGCAGGTCCTACCTGACAAAACTGATCTCCTATGACAAGGTAACTTGCTTAGTGGATGATGGAAAGGCTGTGGATGTAGTCTACCTAGATTTTAGTAAAGCCTTTGATACTGTTTCCTATAGCACCATCCTGGAGAAACTGACTGATCATGGCCTGGTCGGATGCAACCTTCACTGGGTAAAAAAATGTCTGGATGGCTGGGCCCAAGTAGTTGTTAAGTCCAGTTGGTGGCCAGTCACAAGTGGTGCTCCCCATGGCCCAGTACTGGGACCAGTTCTATTCAATATCTTTATCAATTACCTGGATGAGGGGATCAAGTGCACCCTCAGTAAATCTGCAGATGAGACTAAGCTGGACAAAAGTGGTGATCTGCTTGAGGCCATATAGGTTCTACAGATGGATCTAGACAGGCTGGATTGACAGTTTGAGGCCAATTGTATGAAGTTGAACAAGGCCAAGTGCCAGATCTTGCAATTGGTTCACAACAACCCCATGCAATGCTACAGGCTTGGAGATGATTGGCTGGAAAGCTGCCTGGTGGAAAAGGGGGTGGTTGGTCAACAGTTGGCTGAATATGAGCCAACAGTGTGCCCAGGTGGCCAAGAAGGTCAATGGCATCCTGGCCTGTATCAGGAACAGTGTGTCCAGCAGGAGTAGGGAAGAGATTATCCCCCTCTACTAGGCACTTGTGAGGCCACGTCTCGAATCCTGAGTTCAGTTTTGGGCCCTTCACTACAAGAAAAACTTTGAGGTGCTGGAGTGTGTCCAGAGAAGGGCAACAGAGCTGGTGAAAGGTCTGGAGCATGAGGGAACTGTGGTTGTTTAGCCTGAAGAGGATGCTCAAGGGAGACCTTATTGATTTCTATAACCACCTAAAAGGACCTTGTAGCAAGGTGGTGGTGATTCTCTTCTCCCTAGTAACAAGAGAGAGAACAAGACGAAATGGCCCCAAGTTGCTCCAGAGGAGCTTTAGATTGGATATTAGGAAGAATTTTTTCACTGAGAAGTTTATCAAACATTGGAACAGACTGCCCAGGAAAGTGGTTGACTCACCATCCTTGAAGTTATTTAAAAGACATGTAGATCTGGCCCTTAGGGACATGGTTTAGTGGTGGACTCTGCAGTGCTAGGCTAAGGTTTGGACTTGATGATCTTAAATGTTTTTTCCAATCTAAACAATTCCATGATTCTGTGAGTCTATCTTTTTGATGACTCTCACTTTTCAATGAAACTGTCAAAATCAGAAAATTTCCAGTTAGTTTAGTTTCATTTATCAATTTAAAAACCTTGGAAGTCAGCTTCCCAAACTGAAGTGAATGGAGGTCTCCTTACAATTTTTATGCACAAACAAAAATACTGTACCTGAAGAACTGGCAAGTTCATATAAAACTAATGTAAAAAAGAGACCAAGTTGCTTTGCAGCAAATGAAACAAAAAGAAGAAAATATATGTAGTTTTCTTTCCCATGCTACAGCAAACTGATGTTCAGGGATTTCAATTCGAAGTGTCACCCTTTATTAATAATACCTGAAGGATTTTTTCCCCATGATTTCTTGAATGATTTTTTCTATCTGTGTAAACATTTATCATCCATAGCCTCCTGTAACAAGTTAATGCATCAGAAAGAATTCTATGTTTTGAGTCTCTAAAACTCAAATCGATATCATTTTAGGGCTAGAAAAAATTCAGATAAATATAGAGCTATTTTCCCTTAAACTAAGGTTTTCACCTTCACTGTTTTTTCCAGCAGTGTATGAAATCTTATAATCTATGCAAGTTTGTAATTGTTCATCAGTCTTAAAAATCTTTCTGCCATACAGGGGGTTATATGCCTATATACTTGGAACTACTAGGTTATATAGTATCTCCCTGAATCTAACTCATGCTCTCTAGACCAGCCTTTGGCTTTCAAAGGCAAATGGACAGATAACTGGTGCTGTTCTTTGGGTACCTGGACACAGTACAAGCCAGAAGTTATATTGACACATCTAATTTCAAGATTTTATTGAAGGACAGGAGAGTGAAATGGGATCAGAAGAAAGGAAACAGAAAAAGACATTATGAAAGGACTATAAGGTCTTAAACACATTGTTTATTCTGGAGTCCAAATAGTTCTCAACAGACCTTGCTGGTCTTGTACCAGATGTTTCAGGTATAAGGAAATTAGCAAGTTATAGGTAGGTATGGGAAAACTCTTTCC
>NW_010241705.1:2086-15297 GCF_000690775.1 Eurypyga helias | reverse complement strand
CCCTACATAATGGTTTTGCCCTCAAGCCTGTTCCAAAATATTGGTTTATTCCCTGAAATAAGAGCTTTTACACCTCATTCAGTATAATAGTTAACATTAAATATTACTTTTAAATAAAAATTGATACGTCTCTGGTCTGTGCAGT
Organism: Eurypyga helias; assembly: GCF_000690775.1. NCBI lineage: Eukaryota > Metazoa > Chordata > Aves > Eurypygiformes > Eurypygidae > Eurypyga > Eurypyga helias. Next base: position 15,152 of record NW_010241705.1, on the reverse strand, counting down.
GATCTGTAGCTGTAAGTAAGTATAGCATAATTCCTTTGGAATTAAAAATATTTCTTCTAAAGGTTTGTGATGTGTTACTCTTCAGCAATATAAGGCACCTCTTCAGTTCTCTTGACAAGCCAGAGAAAATAAATATTTTTAAATATATTTGTCATTTTCCTTCTTATTCATAGAAGGTATAGTTAAAGTAAGCTTAAGAAAACTATGTATGTGCTTTAATTATAATATTTTCAAAGCATGATATAAATTATTTTATGGTTTTCTTAATTTTCCATTATAAGAACAAATTATGCATAAAAGTTAAGACCTAATTATGAATCCATTAAACACTCCAGTTTTCATTATTCTATTGTAATTGATATTGACTATGTATTTCTAATATTTATTTGCTGATTTTTACATTTATGGTAAGGTATTACTTTGTACTTAGTTTCGATCTCAACTTCAAAGGAAACATATCAAAACATTATCAAACTTCTGTCTTACACACTTAATAACATATACAAAGAGTTTATGTTAATAAGATGGTTTTACTTGGTAGGAACGGCTACTTACAATTTAGTATAATTCCTTGAAAATTCTCCCTTGATATTTATGATACAAAAAATGTCAGTGTAAACCAACATTAGTACATGCCTTTTTGTCTAATGATATACATTTCATAAAATCTTCATCTTTATGTGTGTCATGTTCAATTTAGATCATGTAGAATTGAAGCAGGTTGTTGGGGTTTTTTTTTTTCCCCCTATGCCTACAACATTTAACTGTTTTAATAACTTTAACTGAAAAACTACAGTATATATGCTTAAAAAAGACACAGACACAAGAGAAACAGCCACATGAAACTTGAGTGGATATCCTAAAAGAATAATTGATTTCTGCTTTAGAAATCACGAACTGAAACGTTGAGTCTGCTGCTTGATGGAGAGGTGAGCAGACACTGATGAAGACAACCAAATTCCAGTTTCAGAATCAGTAAGGTGCTCTAAAAATTAGGAAGTCTTTCTGCACATAAAAGACACAATCAGATAGGAAAGACTTGAATAAAAAGAGGAATTTAGGTCAACATTTATTTTCTTAGGATTTCCTGAATCTCAGTGTCAATCTGATTTCTTATTGAAAAGTGTGTGTTCCATAATAGGTGAGAATGTTGTTACTGAGGTCAGATAGACTCAGACTTAAAAAAAAAAATAAAGGGGTGGGAAATCAAGCCAATCCCTCTGACATCTTGAGGAATCCCTCCACCAGGTTCCAGCAGTTTTTTTACTTCAGGGTCAATGTCGGTGACTTTGGCTAATATATAATTTTCTTTTGATGTCTTCCCTCAAGTTCTCAGGGAGCTGAGTTGACACTCTTATAAAGCAAAAAAAAAAAACATTTGACCATCTTGCTCTAAGAGCACTCTAGAAAATAAAACCCCAAAAGAAATCACACCAGAAGGAGCTTTTGTCCCTGCATTGCCAGTATGTATAACATTTTAGTAACTTTAAAGATGATGTCTGCATATAATTAATTCAGTAAATTGTTTTTCTGCTGCTTTAATAGACACTGAAAATGCATTATGACCCCTGCCCTTCAGAATACCAGGAAGAAAACACTGAACTCAAGAATTAGAATATAAATTTGCTATAGTCATGATCCTTTCTATCTGAATGACTCTAAATCCAAGACATTAGAAATGAATTTTCTATTTACACAACATTTTGCAGTGCTCTAAGCTTCAATGTATGTAACAAACTGTCAAACATTCAGCCAGACTATTACGGGTTAGAAGCTTTAATTATGGGGTGCTTCAAACATTTTTTATATTATGCCGTCTGGTGCAGAAAGACTTTAACGAATTTATAAATTTAATGAATATGTTCTGTATTCAGAATGTCTGAAAATTGGTTACTAACCACAAATAAATGACAAATCTATCAACATATCAAAAAAAAGTACAGTCCTTTCAATTGGGCCATTAAATAACCAATCAGTTGCTAAATGCTGATAATTATGATTTAAATAATCCTGTACGGTTACTTTTATTAGTTTTAAATCTTCAAACATGACCCAGGCTAGGGATTTTCCTACTTTTTCAAATGTAGGGATTATTTCTCATATATATTTATAAATCTTATTAATGTCTTTTTGAGCAATCAAAAAAACCCCAAAACCCAAACCCACACCAATAAAACAACATCAAAGTTGAATTTGTTTCCTGATATATTTATTATTTATGTTAAAAACCCATGTAAATAGCCTCAGCATTAATGTACTCCTAATCATGGGGTAGAAAGAATTTTTCTAGGAAAAAAATTTTTTTCGTTCTTTGAAAGAATTCAATACTGTTCAGTACAGTAATGTGTTGCTAGCCAACACGATAGCAATAAATACTAAAACAAGACATACATTAATGATAATTTGCTTAGATGTAGTACGAACTGGAAAGGATGTGAGAAATCATGATATCACACTGTCATGAACTGTTGAAGTAGGATTCTCCTCACAGTTGAATGGAAGCTTAATCAGGTAAATAAAAACTGTAACATCTCATTGGAACTCACTTCCTCTTCTGTTAGCCATTTTTCTTCCATACTTTTCTTAAGTGAATGCAAGATTTAAAATGTTTTAGGACAAACAGGAATAAGACTTTATCCCTAGCTGATGTATCAGCTTTGAATAAAGCATCAGTCAGAAGCTAATTTTGGCCAGTCCATTACATGGATGATATATTTCTATTCTTTTGTTGTTTACTCTCTTTTTAGTACAAGTTTTAGTCCTAAATTTACAACTGCAATATTAAAATTATTTTTCTGAAAATATTCTATAAGGAGCATTAAGTATAAAATTTACTTAACAAGAATATTGATGTAATGTTATTCAAGCCACTGCACCTCCACATATAATCATATTTGTCTTCTTTTAGAGCATCCCATGCTTCTGATGTGTCATGAATGATGTCTGTGTATCAGAAGGGGTGGGTAAATACAGGTCCCTTTTATCTGAAGAGAAAACAAACAGGGTTAAAAATTAGATATAAGAATATAAAGCAAGGAAATGAGTTAGTATGTACTTATCTCAACCTTGAAGAAAAGTTTTACTATTTATATTGTATAGAGCATACCATACTAAACTGAGAGGAGAAATTCATTAAAAGATATTTTAAAAGAAAGTAAAGAACTCTGAAGGATGAACTAAGTGAAAACAATAGCCATGCATAAGGCATAGTGTATAAGGTATTAAGAAGTCTGGTATTTGAATCACGTATTGGACCACGATAAAGATGAAGATTATGGTCAGGTTTTCTATTCACTTTTTTTTACATTATTTGACCATACGTAAGCATATAAAACCAACATGCATTAGTCCAGTCAAAGAAATATAAACAGAAAAAGTCAAAATATAACTTAGCAAGAAGCTGAAGGAGGAAAAGAAAGGATTCTCAGCAGATTTTGCTTTCAAATATATTTGGATAATTTCCCCTAAGGATGAGACACATACATACATTTGAGGGAAGATTTTACATCACTACCAGTTCATCTGAGAATTGACATTCAGTTTAGAGGAAATAAAGATACATTATAGTACTGAGAAAATTGTACAAGTACAAAGCAAAAATTAACATCAGGCATGCAGGAGTACCAAATAAAGACTGTTACTGTATTAAAAAAGAGAAAATAAGTTTACTTGAACAGAACTCAGGTCAGAGAAAAGAAAACACTGGGCAAGACAAAGTGGATAGCTAATTACACAGTAAAATACAGGAGGAAATACAAGACACCATATCTTTTAGTGATAACTATTTAGACAAAAACCTTGTTCTCAGCTGGAGTAAATTCATTGTCTTCAGAGAAGTTACAGTGTACTAAAATCTTGCATGCATCTATTTTAACAGAATTAATTTCATATTACATAGAATATTATAGTAGAGAACATTTACCATTTAAGAATAATTCATACCCTATTATATTGTTGACTTCAATATCAATGGATTCAACATGATTAGGAAATAGATTTTTAATTTCTCTAGCTATGTGGAAATCTTTGTTCTCTTATGTATTTGGAGATGTCAGAATGAAACCCTATTCACATTTGTAATTTTCAATGAAATATGACAATATTTCTAGCCAAAACTTACCTTTTTTTTTTTTTAGTTTGTCTTTAAATATAAATCAGCATAAATCAATTCCATTCTTTTATTGTCTACTCAGAAAAACAAACAAACAAACAAACAAACAAACAACTTCAGGGAAAGTAAATTCCCAGGACCTTTAAAATGACCAGAAATATCAGTATACCTCAGTAGTGTCATTTAATATATTAATGAAGAACTCTGATTTCACCAAAAATTAGTTCCTAGGTTGCCAACTTGCAGCCAATAAAAAAGTATATGAGAGTCAGGAATTCTTCAGTTTACAGGAATAAGTGTATAAATTTGGTAAGAAATTTTAAAACCAGGACATCTCCAATGAATCATTTTAGTCTCAAATAAAATGTCAATTCTTAATGAGAAATATTAGATAAGAAAAATCAATGGCAATTTATGTTTATTTGCCAAAATGAATACTCTGGACTCTACCTTCCAGGAACTGGAAAACAGGTCTGGAAAAATACAAGACTCTGGGGAAAAATAATAACTTTTTAGATGAATCTGAAGTTAATGTTGTGCATTACCATTTCCAAAGATTTAGGAGACTCCTTTAAAATATTTGTGTGTAAAGAAGAATCCTGAGTCTAGCCACGAATATTAAGGATTCTGGAGCATTTTGATTCATGGGTATGCAGGCATAAACAGTACCTTATTAAAAAAAATCAAAAATCATATTTATATAAAAACAAGCTATAGCTTTCCTTTGTGGCAACCCATCCAGCTGGAGGGTTTGCTCTGCTTTCCTCTTAAATCCTTAACAGTTTTAAAAACCAAGCATCATATAATGGAAATGAACACAAAATACAGTCCAAATTTCAGAGGACTGTACTTGAAAGTCTTATTTAGTTATCCTATCGTTCTCTGCAGTCTGGGTATACAGTCTGACTCAAGAGGTCAGAATATTTTTGTTATTAGACCAGCTAGATGGTGTCAAGTAATCTTCTGAAAGCATACAGCTTAAGATATCCCACAGATTTTTATTTTGAGCGCTGGGCCATTACTATGTTCAGTGGAGTGATTTTTTCTGGAAAATAAATACTTGTTTGTGATGCTACAGTTGTGCATCACAATAGTCAAGCAATAACGTGTAGCAGCTTCAGCACTTCAGCATACCTTTTTATTTCAGTGGTAGAAAAGGTGGTTTAGAGGAAGAAAGTTTAAGAAATATTCATCACGGGACCAAAGTATTCCCATGACCCTTTGATGGTTCCTTGCAGTCACTGTTGTTGATATAATTCAGATTCTTTTAGTAGTTCTTATTTACTCATTTCTGTTTATTGATACAAAAATAAGTTGGTGTACCTGTGTGTTTATTGAGAGAAACCTACATTGTTGTTAAGAACAAACGTTCTCAATGTTTGAAACTATATTGCCAAATTTTCACCCCAAATTAAAACTTCCAGTAATTCCTACCATCACTCTAACCCCATGAGTAACACTGCAAGTGTAGTCCACCTCGCTTGAAGGGCTCATTTTGCTGACATTACCTTCAGCTCTGCTGCCCATGTGAGGTAATTACTGATAGCATATAGATAGTATATTGCTGTAGTTTTTATAAGCAGCCTTTCACCACCTTCTAATGCCACAAAAAAAAAGGATCAAAACAATGGTGTTTCTGACACATTTGCATTTTCCAAAGTTTTTATGTGTCTCACTTATGTTTAAATGCACTTCAAAGGAGGCCCATATAAAACCAAATAGAATCAAAACACCTAACAAACCTCTGCTGATGCTATTTTATCATTGAAGATGTAGCAGAAAACTGGAATGATCACTTATCATACTTTTAAGTCCTAGTAGAAAAGCTAAACTGAGAAAACTATCAAAGTACAAGAAAGTGTTGAACTGAGATTATTCATCAAATGACTCAAGGAAAAATCTTGAGAAGTGTTAGGTTCTGGAAAGCAGGAGTAATATTCTCCTCTAATGTCACTTAGTCCAAACTGAAAAAAACCCTAGAATAAACCCTTTGATCTTTCAAAGACAGTGAAACCAATATAATATGTACTAGCTGTCTCCTGTGATCAGCTAATATTGGCAAATATTTCCTCTGAAACCAAAAGGTTGATGGAAAGAAATTTTTTTGCAGTAGAAGGATGGCATGCTTTTTTGTAATAAGTGAATGACCTTTTTTCCTTAGGGTGAAGTAAAAAGCCTGTTCTTGGAAGCTGTGTAATTTCTCATACATTTTCTTATTGCATATTGCAACATTAATTCTGGCTATATAACTGATTATACTAGTTGTTATTTCAACACTTTACCCAAAATTATCAAATAGTTTTTCAAATAATTTTTCAAAAGGTATTTCAAATAATTTTTCCTTTCGTATATTTTCAGGTTATTTTGAATATATGAAAGAACATACCTCCACATACGAATATGTTTATTTCAGAGAATAGAAAATAACTTAAAAAACATAGCTTAATTATCCTTAAGATATCCACAAAACACTACTATTGGAATGTTACTCATAAACTCTGGCTAGAAAATAAAACTAATAAGAAAATTGTTGATTTATGGATATTTAGTTTTGATATGAACAAACCAGGAGTTTTTGAGTTTTAAGAAGCAAAGGGTATTTAGTTGACACGTGAAAAATACTAGGCTCAAATTCCCGCATGTCCTGATTCTGTCTGTTTCTAATAAAAACTTTCTTTTTTTTTTTTTCTAAGAATAGCAATATTTAGGAGACTGGATTCCTGAGTAGCCTATTAAAAAGTTTTTTTACTGAAACTCTTCCTGTGAAGTGTATTCCACGAAATTCAGAATCATAGAATTCTAGAATCAGAGAATATTTTAGGTTGGAAAAGACTTTTAAGATCATCAAATCCAAACCTTAACCTAGTATTGCAGAGTACACCACTAAACTGTGTCCCTAAGCACCATGTCTACACATCTTTTAAATACATCCAGGGGTGCTGACTCAACCACTTCCCTAGACAGCCTATTCCAATGCTTCACAACATTTGGTGAAGAAATTCTTCCTAATATCCAGTCTAAACCACCACTGTTGCAACTTGAGGCCATCTCCTCTTGTTCTATCACTTGTTGCTTGGGAGTGGAGACCAACACCCACCTCTCTGCAACAGCCTTTCAGGTAGTTGTAGAGACCAATAAGATCTCCCTTGAGCCTCCTCTCCTCCAGGCTAAACCACCCCAGTTACCTCAGCCACTCCTTATAGGCCTTGTTCTTCAGACCCTCCACCAGCCTTGTTGTCCTTCTTTGGACACGTTCCAGCACCTCAAAAGACTGCTGATTAATGATGGAAGTGGCTTGGTGAGCATTTTCACCATCTCCCTCAGTACCCTTGGGAGGATCCCATCCAGTGCCATATATTGTGTGCGTCTAAGTGGTGTAGCAGGCAGCCAACCGTTTCCCCTTAAATTATGGGAGCTTCATTCTTCTCCCTGTCCCTGTCTTCCAGCTCAGGGAGCTGGGTACCCTGAGAACACTTGTCTTACTATTAAAGACTGAGGCAAAGAAAGCGCTAAGTACCTTCCTTGTCTGTCCCTTATGAAGAGTTTATAGCCAACCATTGCAGCATTCCACTTGTGTGAGTCATGTCACCATGTTTCCCTGATGGCAACTATATCATAGTTTTCCAGATGCACAGTGGCTTCCAAGTCCTCCTGTTGTTGCCCATGCTTCATCCATTTAGTCAAAACTGTTCTTCCCAGGATTTACCATAGCTGATATTTTCCTTATAAATAGCAAATGAGACAGATTCTCAAAGATGGCTTCAAGTTTTGCAAGGTGTGTCTTGGGAGTACAAATAATTGTGCTATGGCTCTCAGTGGGTGAGCAATGTGTTCTTACCGAAAGGTCCTGGAATTGCTGCTTCATATGTTCATGTATTGCTCATTGGTTTCCAACTTCAGATGACTTTGCTTCTGTAATGTGATAATCCTTTTTTTCAGTTTTTCTTGTGGTAAAAGTTTCATGTTTTGATGGGCTTTTAGTCAGAACATACATTCAGCCCCTGTCTAGAATTAAAAAGGGAAGAAAAGGCTCCAATACAATGAATATAAAAATACTCCACCCCTCATCCAGATCACTGAAGCCTACTACTATCCACCTGAAGCATCATGTTTGCCTCCCACAGGGGAAAGGGTTGCTCCCTCAGACCACAACAGCCCTTATTATTGCTCTTACAGCTGTCAACATCTTTCAACATTTTCAGCTTAAACCAATCTTTAATTCTCTTCATTTGGCAGCTTTAGGGCACATTCATTGAAAAGTTACTTTGAAATAATTCAAAAGTACTTAGCTTTCCAGAAAATAATTTTTCATGTTGTTTGGGATAAAAGTACCAAGAAAGGTGCTCTACCTCCACTTCTGGAGAGAGGAAAGAAACTTGGACTTCCTGCAAATTGAAGTGGGAAAAATTATACCTGAAGTTACAGGAATATACCTTGATCAATACAAAGGATTTTTTTTTTTTTTTCTGGGGGTAGTGAAGATGGATTAGAAGCAATGCACATCATTACTTCTTTCACATATTTGCAGGAATACACTGCAACAGCTGTGAGATTGCATAACTCGTCCTAAAATGTCTCTTGGTCGAAGCATTAAATCAGATGCCACTAAAACTAGTCAGAAAATTCTCTGTGATTTCTTTTTTTTGGAAAGGTATGATTTACTGAAATCCAAATATTTTAGGAAAATTCACCTCTGAGTTCAGAAAGAAAGATTTGATAGGCGTGTTTTCTTAAAATGGCAGAGAAAATGCTTTGTAAACTCCAGAAGGGTCATTATTGTGAGAAATACCGACCTGGGAAACAGGAGACCAAGTTTAATAGCCCATTGTCCCTGTGAAACCAGGTATTTTACATTCCCAGGGAGTAAGAGTTTGAAGAATCAGACTCAGACTTTACCTTTACGGTGTTCTGTCATTTCTGTTAGGTATCTCTTGAGCCAGAAAAAAGATACAGTGTATCTTGGTAGACAGGTAGGGAACAAATAGGGTGGGTCATTTAATTAACATGTGAGAATTCAGGATTCTCTACATCAGTTTTACCTACTCATTTCTTAAAAAAAAGACTCTGACAGGAGAGACTCAGAGAAAACTTACATCAAATTATGTCAAATAAGAAGGATTTATCTACGATACAGTGTTGATAAAATTAAGACTTGTCTGGATCAGGTAACATAAACACTTAAACTTGTCACCCATCTTCTTCTAGAAGATGTGCTTAATCTGGTAGGTGGATCCTGCAAATAACAGGTCCTTTTGGTTTTGAAATTATTTTGTTTGAGGGAAAGAAAGCACTTTAATTGCTGCCTAGAAGCTAAAGCCAAATCCTGAACACAATGTTAATGTAAGGCACTGATTCTTGCTGTCACTATTCTTTGTGTATCTTTTCCCTTCTCCTTCTTATTTAATCTCTTTTTGTTTTATTCTTGTGTTTAATAATGCTTAGCCAGACAAGATGTAAATTCTTATAACATTGCTGTGAATCTGTGGCCATAATGGCATCTAAAAGAAATTAAAATAAACCCCAAAAAACTAAAACAAACACCTCCTCCCCCCAAAAAAATTAAGCTTGTTCAAGTTTGACAATCTAAAAAAGCTATATATTTCTGAGTGGGTTTTGTTTGTTTGTTTTTTTTTCTTCTTGATAGAGAAACTGCAAGTGAAGCAAGCACCATGAAAAGCTTATTTCTTCTCCATTTTGGGTAATTTCTCTCAGGACAGAACTAGGACTAGGCAACTAGGACTAATAAAGCGATGGCTGCTTCAGAAATCTCCAACTAATTTCTGTTCTTTTCTTTGAGAAGGACAGCTATTATCATATTTTACCACTTTGAGAAAGACTACTAAATTGATGCTTTTTTCTGTTTCTTTTTAGAAATAAAGTAAAAAGAAAAAAATTTAAATATGTGTCTTAATATTTTAAATTGCAAATGATCTTTCTCCTGTATTGAAAAAGAAAGAAAGGTTTCTATATAATGTAATTTGTACCCATTTAAATCAATGCTTGCAAACTGATGTCTGCATTGAGGAACCTAAATGGAAAAAAACCCCTATTGTGACTTGACTCTTTTACAGAAGAAATTTAACCAATGAACAAAAAGAACCTAACACAAAATAGAAGGAAAAAGAACAAAGCTAGTTTTTCGGCTGCTAGCAATTGTGGGCTGCTACTTGATTAATTAGTTCACCAGTTTACCAGTCATGGTTTTGAGGCCTTAATATAAGAGAAAGAATAAAATAAAATAAAATAAAATAAAATAACCACCAGCACCAAAAAACCCCTAATAGTTCATTAGTCACACATGGTGATCTTTGCATGAGGCTTGGTATGTGTAGGGGTTGGCCCAAATATTTCCATGTTTGTACCCCTCAGGTGATTTTCATTTTTTACACAGAAATAACTGAAAATGGATGGTTCATCCCTGTTAAGACATTTAAAAATAACAATGAAAATCCGTGGATGAAACAACTTTCCCAAGCTGTTCCGATGGTGGAACAGAGGTAGAGGAAATACTATACAAAACAAATTTTTCCCTATAAGAAGGAACGGAAAGACATTGCATATTCCCCTGGGCTCTTCCCCTCCTACTAAATAACTTCTTTGTCATCTGGCAGACAGACAATGTCCTTGATTCTCCCTGTAGGTGTGGAACGCCATGGAAAGTGCTGTGCAGTTTCTTTATTTTATCTGAAATCAGGATATTGTATGGCATAGCCATTAATAAGTTATACTCTGAGGCTCAAGATGGCTAAACACAGCACAAGAATAGTCATGAAAAATCTTCTTTTCCCTTATTAAACTGCTGAGAAAACAACCTGAATATATTCGACCTACCGTATACCTGCACATTACCTTGATGAAGTCAGGGAATGGTACTCCTGGAAGTGCATATGGGACCATTGATTCTGAATCGCATCACAATGGCTCTGCAAAATTGAATTCTTACAGATCAAGTATTCAGGCATGGCTTCGGGGCAGTCACTAAGGCTCCATTGTGTATCAGGATACATATGCTAGATTTAAACTAACTAGGTTGGGTATTGCTATCAATGTAGCCATAGTAACGCAGAGTTTAGCCTGCGCTCAGCTCTTTTCTACTGCAAAGATGTGCTAGCAGCCAGAACACTTGCTAGTTAGTCTAAAGCTAGTTTGGGTATGCCTGTTTGATCTGAAGTTTCTGCACTAAACACCTACTCTGAGACTGCTAGGAGACAGAAAATTCCACTTTGACTGGCTATCTGCTGAAAGATTTGGCTTTCAGATTGGGCAGCAATAGAAAAATAATGTTTTAAAAACAAGTCACTTCAAGTTATGTGAAAGGTACGTGTGCTTTTCAACAATTGAGCTGCTTGAGCATTATATTACTATTACTGCTATAAGTTGCTAATGCTTTTGATGTTGTTGAATACAGAAGAGTTATAACATGTTTACTCTCTTCCAGATAGACTTGCACACATATATACATAAACAAATCAAAATTTGCCCAAGTGAATATGTAATTTGAAAGACAAATCAGAAAACTTTCACATTTAGTGGGAGTTTTGTGATGGTAATGGATTTGCAGTTTTGAATCTGTTAAATATTACAGTACAAAAGACCTCATAATTATACAGAAAGAAATATGCAATGGATGTGGGAAAGGTCTATATGTAAGGAAACTAAAAAAGGAATAAATTTTGTTATATGGTTGTTTCATCTACACATTTAATGTCTATTTTGTTTCCTGGATAATTAATGAAGGATAAATAAAACATGATTTTGATGGAACAAATTGTTTGTCTTTTGTTTGTGGGGTACAATCTATTGGAGATGGAGATCATAACTTAATATACTTAAATAAATTTTAAAGTAATATTTTTGAGGTGGTTGCAAAATATTGCTCCCTTTTAATTTACTTTCATTAAACATCTTGTCTCTGGATACAGTAAGACTTTTTCCAGTGGATCACTTATTGACAAAGAGTATTTAGCTCAGAGATATTTCTGACAATGTGCTCTTTTATGAAAACTAGATTTAAAAATATGGAAAGTATTTTGTGCCTGATGAAATATTCTGCTTGACATTTTTGGAACAGACATTTTCTTTTTTCCATTTTATTTGTTAAATATTAATCTTAAGACTTCTTACCTGAATTTTATTATTTTTTTAATCAATGTGACACAACAGGATGTAGCTAGATTATTTTTTATTTTAATTTCTTTTAAAACAACCTTTTTTCTGATTTTTTCTTTAGAATAGAAAATGAAATATATGGAAAAAATATGAAAAATGAGATTATCTACCAACCTTTCCTCCACACTTAAGTATCTTAATTTCTATAGAAAAAAAGTGTGGCTTGTCCATTAACATATCATTTTCATAGTCTTATGCTAATATGTATAGTAGCAACCTTATTCTCAAGTCTATTAACAAGATTAATTGTGAGAAGGTAGTATCAACTTTAAGTAGGAATATTCCTCTCATCTTTCCTTAGTGTGTTTTAATTCTTATACATGCAAAATCTTCTCCAAAAGGTTGTTTAATTAAGAATGACTGTACTGCCAAGATGAAACACTGAGAAGTACTATTCAGTTAGAGAATTTTTTTTAATGTATGGATTTTGAGAGTAAACATGGGTCAAGTTTTCAAGTTTTTCTATACAAACCTTTGCTGCAGAGGTTTCTGAATTAGATACAATTCCCACAGGTGGTAATCCTGGAATGTGTGGGTAAGAATAGTGAACCTGACAGAAATTCAATAGTTTCTATATATACTCAGACTTATGAGCTCACTGGAAGCAAAGCTAGAAACTCGAAACTGGGTCTTGCACTGCACTTCACTGTTCAAGAAAGACCTGTTTGTTTCTTTTTATCTTCCTGATTCTCATGTTCGTTACTTCATTTTTCAGCAAATCACTATATTTTTCAGCTAGAAAACAACTGTAATTGTTCGGTGAATGAGAAGATAAGCTCAAAAGCA
>NW_010241705.1:0-2074 GCF_000690775.1 Eurypyga helias | reverse complement strand
GAAAGCACTGAGGAAGAAAGACAATATCCAGGAAGAATTGTCTGGCTATGGTCCGCCACAAAATCTAAAAATTAACATTATCTTTCTCCCAACAGCTTTAGTCTCAGAGCAGTGTAGAGCTTCAGTGACTTTTCAAGTAAAGATGGGGGGATCCCTGCTCTTGCATTGCAACAATTATGCTATGAAGAAAATCATAGCTCTCAGATGAGGATTTCAAATAAACAATGATATCTAAATACTCACCCATTAAGTATACTACTGATTGCATCCTCAACAAAAAGCTATTCCAAAGGCACTTGCAGGCTGTTGTCCTCTGCTGAAGCTGGATTTTCAGAGTCCAAGGCAACAGTTGAGAAGTCCTTTCTCAGACATGTGGAAATTAATTTCATTCAGTGACAGATTTTTTAACCTTGATGTTAGGCAGGAAGTTTATATACCTCAGACCTTTCTGATGGTTGAAATCTTTTCAAATCCACTTGGAATGTAGAAGTATGGGTAGCATTCTTTTTTTTAGTAGGGCAGTTGGACAACCACCCTATCAGGTGGCCTGGGGGCTTTGTAATGAAGAAATTGTGCTGTAGGACAAACAAGATGCTTGCAGAGAATGGATTTTCATGGAGGTCCCTTCTCCTCCCTTGGGTGAAGAAATGTCAATGGTTAATTAAACAACTTGAAGAAATAGAAGATGACTTGAAACAAGTTAGCAGCTATTTTGCAGTTGTCCTTCTGTTTGAGCTGCTAATTCAGGAATGGTTCCTGTCCATTCAAGCAAATGTAATTTTTGGTGGAGTTGCAGGAAGGTTATTTTACCCTGAATGTGAAGCCTTTGCTAGGAACTTTTTGTCACAATTGTGAAGATGTCCCAACACACCAGCCATAAAACATCTGCTGAAATCCCTTCACCTTTATAAATTCCATCACCATGTTAAATAATGTCACTTTTTAGTAGCTGTTCTTGGAGAAGGCAGCAGAGAGGTAAACTTGGTCCAACTTTTAGTAAGCAATGATTCACATGAAAAGGAAAGAGACCTTCTCAGATTTAAGCCAACTCTAAGCCTGTCCCTTCTGCTTCAGAGAGAACTGCAGGGGATGAGCAGAAACTGAATATCAGCTCCTATCAACATCCCCACCTAGTTGTCAGGTGCTGGATGATCTGGATTCGGCTGTCTGTGCTTCAGGCCAGCTCTGACTGCAGCAGCCCAGCCTCGAAGAGGAGATGTTTTTTGGAAGAGATTTTGTTGGAAGAGTTGTGCAAAACCACTGTTGGGGCTTGTCCCCCTTCTCTCAGGGGCACCTCTTGCCTTAGTTACATTGCAAATGTGCTCATACTTGGCCACATAAACCCTTGATCTGGACCCTGATCTTGAACAATGCTGGCTGACTCTGGGTACTGCCACGAGACCTGCTCTGCTCTTCTTGCTGGGGTACCATGGTCCTGCATCCTGTGTGGGTCTGCTGCCAGCCATGCTGCCATCTTGGCTTCCTGCATCTTACAGAGCCTTTCCTCCACATGCATAAAAGGTTAGACGGAGGAACAGGCAGGCATCTGGAAGAGACAAAGCTATTGCAGGGGTCAGAAAAATGGTTCAGAGGCAGATATGACTGGAGGAATTTTGTCTTGTTGCCTTTCCATCATAATGGAGTGACAGGTTAGTTCTGGATTTTTGGCACATGCTTATGAGCATGACTACACAGTCACAAAGAAAGGCTGTTGTATGGGGAGTAAGCTGACCTGCCCATCATCCTGCACAGGACTTCAGCTTGTGGCTGTGGGATTAGGAGGCACCAGTCATCTGCAGCTAAGTGGATAGAAGATATCTGTGGGTTCATATCCAAAACAGAGATTATTACTGTTAAGGTTGTCTGAAGTTGTGTCTGCACTTTTTTATGTACTGTGAGATAAGGTTTTACTGTCTCAAAATAAAAAGTGGTCAAAACTGAAAGGAGGGAAAAGGAAGATTGAAGGAAGCAGCAGCTGCAGGTGTATACAGGAGGTGCAGAGAGGCAAACTGGCAACATCCACAGGTACGGAGGTGTCACTGGACAGTAATACCTGCCAGTACTGCACCGGCTC
>NW_010241704.1:53526-73932 GCF_000690775.1 Eurypyga helias | reverse complement strand
CAGGGAGAGGGTTAGCAAGTGTATGAACGTGAATGAGAGAGGGAGTAAGAGAGAGAGTAATGGCTCCTGGACCCCTTCCTCATCTCTGCATGACGTACTATGGAATGAAATACTCCCTTGGTCAGTTGGAGTCAGGTGTCTGAACTGTGTGTCCCCTGCACTGCCTGTAGCGAGACAGCGAGAGCTGGGAATGCAGCTGCAGGATCAGGAGCAGAGAAAGACCTTGAATTCAGTGCAGGCATTGCCCAGTGTCAGCTAAGAACTTATCAGTGCTGCTCTCTGCATCCAGGAACAGAGCTTCCTAGCAGCCACGGTAAAGAGAGTTAACTCTTTTGTGACTAAACCCAGCACAGGTAGTCTACATTGCCACTACTCCAGACGGTGCGAAGATGCTGAGCTTTGAAAGTGAAAGGCAAAGTACAAATAGCAGTCTTAAATAACACCAAGAATAACATTTTAACCTTTTCCTTTATCATATGGAATTTCTATTGAACTTTGATTACGCTTTTTCTACTTGGTGGCTGGATTCCTGAACTGCTAAATAAGTGTATGTCCCTCACTAGAAGTGGTGATAAAGCTTCATAAAGAATCATGACATTCAATTTTATCCTCTTTTATAATAAATAGCACTGTTGAACTTATGTGTCTGCATTCTATTTCACTTCTTACAACATTTCTCAGCATGACATCCACAAAAATTATTCCACATAAATACCTAGTCCCTCACAATTTCTCATATGTTTTATGAGAGTTAACACAAATAGGACAGATTCAATGCCCTCCAGCAGTGCTCTGTTTTTCTGAATAAATTTCAAAGACATTTACTTTCAGGATATATACTATTTGGTTTTATTGAAAAAATCTTTAAATGCTGTCAGTTCTCAAGGCTTTGGAGTCACCATCTTTGCAAGTCTTTTCTAGTCTCATACCTAGACCACAAGTTTACCTAAGTGTAAATTATCATGCACATAGAGTACTAAGCAAATAGCAGCTGACTTAGCCAGCCATGTAAGTACCATTTTCAAGAAACCTCATCTCAGAGGATCCTAATTTTCCTTTCAGGAATTTGGGGTTTGGGCTTCTAAGTTCTCCAGCTAGAAACTTGAGACATAAATTTCTAAATCATTAATTTTAGATTCACAATTGTTACTTGGCATGCAAGTCAAAGCTAAGATCCTCTGGAGCCCTGTAGGTTTCACCTTCTCCCTTTGGATGTTATACAAATGTACTTGCCTTAAACCACACACACACATATCTCAAAATGGAAAGTATTAAATTTACTCCTGTTCATTCCACTGAACTTAGTATAAATATTCATTGGCACAAGGATGGAAATCCAATTTCTTCTAGCTCAGGGTAGTGATTTACCCACTGTAGTGCAATCTTGGCTTTGCATTGGAAAAAAGATTTCTCCCAAAAATTTCCTAAAGCTTGATAATTAAGGCAGTTTAAATACATACAATTCTACCAGGTCAGCACCAACCACCTTTTAGCAGAGAACTAACCAATAAATGGTTTATTTTATCTTGAAGTTGTTATCCCTGTAAAATCTTACTGTAAATATTCATTTGTCTAAGGCTTACTGAATGTCATCTAAGTAGTCTGGATATGTAATTAAACTTTTCCAGTGGCAACAGTTTGAAAGTGCTTATAATTTAATGATTATTAGGTGGCAAGAACTACATGAATTAGAAGAAAGGCAGGAGGAAATGTTTAAAACAAGTAGTTTTTTTACATAAAAAAATATTGTGATAAATGATATGATGATATTTCAAAAGAACTATAAGGCACACCTGGTTACAGGCCCAATGTTCTTGTTTTTCGTGTTAGACTGACAAGATGAACTGTCAGACTTTAACTCAGAATAATATAGCAATTGAGATGTTCTTTGTATTAGGCTGACAGTGTAAAAAGTTAACTCTCAGAATAATATAGCAGTGGAGATGTCCTTCAGTGTTAAGTCATTTAGATAAATGTGCTGCTTTCAGGCAGGAAAGAGCTCCTATTCTTCACAGTGCTGATGGCTGGCCCAGAGTGGCTGAGGGAGTGTTTCGTTCCAAGATAGTCAGGCTCACTGCACATGCACAGTTCTGATGCAGGAAGTGGCCTGGGAGGGGCATTGTTAAGACTTTGGCTAGCTTGATAGCTGGGTCCTTAGCTTCTTTTGTTAGGTCATTGTAGTATACCAAAAAGAAAATATAAAAAAATTTAATTATTTAGATATGTCATTAAGGAATATGGAGCTTCTCAAAACTCCCAGCAATAGGATTAACAGGAAACTGGGGTCTAGAAAGCTGCCACACTTCTATTCTTACAAAGAGTTTTTTCTCCTACTGTGAAGTATTTTGTGCACTGATGTTTCAAGAAAAGACTGGCTTATTCACGAATTGGAAAGAAGAAAAAAAAAAAAGTCAAAGGTTCTGCATTCAGACCATCAGGAACTAGAAGAGGCAAGGGGACCAGTATTGAATACTTGCTCAGCCCCTCCATAAAGAGATGCTGAATATGTTTCTGCTTATAGACATACCAAGTAAAAATTGCACTATGTAATACTGTCTGCTGTGTTATAAGGAAAACTGTTAAAATTTTAAGAACAAAACTTATACAGAAGTCAAGATTAGTGAATTCTGCAGAGTAATGATGTTGTTTTATCACTTTACAACTGCTGGGTTATGTTTTTTTGTATAGCTGGCCCTGTCAGAGCCCATGCAATTGACTTGTTTGGAGACATATCTTTGGGAAATTCAGTGTAACTGCCTGAGCATCAGTATACATTTATGCTCCCTTCTGCTGAGATGTTTACCTTGTGGATCTATATAGCAGTGTAACAGTAGTCCAGTTCTACTGTGCCTCTCGCTTACTCGTCTACTGCATGGACAACTCCTTGCAACATGGGACCAGGAATCAGCTCCATTTTACTTTATCAAATAGCTCTCAGAGTAGTTTTGATACTTAGTACAACAGATAGCTGCACGCTAGCTTCTTGTAGCTGTGGTGTTGTTTAGAAGTGTACAGCATACAGAAGTTCTGCAAATGGTTAGATTCTCATTGTTCCGGTGGACTGCAATGAGCTTTATTGTATCATTAATCTGCAGATTTACTGATCTCTTTGCTCTATTTCTTACATCTTCATGTTCAAGCCTACACAATACTTGGCCCCCCTTTAGAAACAAACCAAACAAATTATTTCTTAGGCACAATGAATACATTTAACTTCTCCTTTTTTCACCTTCAACATGGATGAACTGTTTCCTTCCTTTATCTCTTAGCAGAACTAACGTGGGAAGTTGATCTCAATATACACAGCAGTACCTGCCTTTGCTCTTCTTAACAATTCAGTATTTTCATGAATACAGAGTAGATCTTTAACACACACTTAACAGGTTGCAACTGCATAAGCATCTGTTCGCACCTTACCTTCCGAGTCTCAGTGGTAAAATCATTTCTGCCATACAGGAACCAAGAAATGTAATTGCCTTTATCAATTCCAAAATATATTTTCTTCCACAGTAACATAGCTTAGTTGGTCTTAGGAGAACCAAATTCTGAACTGAACAAGTTGTGCAGTCACAGATTCCCTTTTTCTCTATGTGCCATGAGTACTTTGGTAGACTGATTATTACAGTCAGCTTCTCAGAAAAAAGGTAGTCCAATTTATAGTACAATCTGGTTTTCCTGCTGTGTGAAATTTGACTTTCCCATTTAACATCATAGAAATCTAAAAGACAGAAAGAGGACGATTGCCCTGCAAGTAGCATTGATAAGAATGATATAAATTGACTTTATTTTTTGTAACCTGATTTTATGTTTAATCATAAACATATAAGTCTTTATTCTTCATGTTGGTACACTGCTGTCTGACTTGGTCTTCAAGTCATAAGGGGACCTTAACTATTGTTTGATTCTTTGAATTATTTTTAATAAGTCAAAATCTGCATTTACACAGTCCATTTTATCAAAGCCTGTTTACTGAATTTTTGTAAGGTTCATTAACACCTTCTTAAAGCAATGAGGTTACTTTTTCAGCCACTATCATTGCCTACAAAGCCTTTTTGAAAGAGACACTTTTCAAGAGGATTGTTTGTTAGGACAGGAATTTAATAATTGAAATTGTTTATCTGCAGTACAACATCTTACCATTTTTCCACAAACCAGTGTGTTGGGCAATGAATAAGCTTAATTCAATCTATCAAGTATTTATACTATATTTACCAAATAAAAATTTCATTCCTTTAGGAGATTGTAAACTTTCCTGCTATTTCCACATTAAAGGTTTAATCTGTTAAATGAGATGAAATGGAGCAGATTCCAAAAGATTATTAAAGAACAAGAATATAAAAATGGAATAGGAGCAGATTCCAAAAGATTATTAAACAAGAATATAAAAATGGAATGTGGGAAATGAATTATTTATATAAGTAAGCCCAATTCGACTGCTAAGCATCTCAGAAAGTGAAAGTGATTATGTGTAAGGCTTAAGGTCAATGGTACAACATCACAGGGAATCATCATTTTAGCATGCATCAGGTTTTAGAACCACAAGAGGATTATTGTGACTTAACAAGAAGCATCAGCAGTCAAAAGTAGCTCCTTAGGTCTGAACTTCTTCATTACATGACTTGCTAGGGTCCTTCCATGTGTTCTGTTGTAATTATACCATATTTTGAGATTCTAGGTGAGAGGTACCACAGGATATATGTGTATGTGTACTATTTTAACGTACAAGTTTTCTTAATCAACATGAAACATAACAGGGATATACTTTCTAGAAAAGTCCCCATGATTAAAAAGCCCTCACAGAGATGACTGCTGAGCAAGTCTAGAAGATGTGAACAAGCCAAGAGGTGAGAAAGACTCCTCTCCAGGCACTGCAGGTGCAGCTGTTCCTCATGGGGAAAGGAGAAGATGTGTCAAAAACCTGCCCCTCTCTGTGTCGAGGCAGGAACCTGCAGAGACACAGCTTTTTCAGAAAACAGTGTGCGACAAGACTATGAAAGCACTGAAACAAGCAGGTTCCCCACTACCAACTGTGGACAGAAAAGGCCATGGTACTGGACACTAAAAGAAAAAAAAAGAAAAAAAAAGCCTGGTGTTGACAGTACTATACTGGTCACATACCTAGAAAAAAAATGAGATAAGCAAATATCTGCCAATTTAACTTGGATGAAATTTTTTTTTTTTTCAACATTAAAGATACTCTGATATCAACCCAATTTTAGCCAACCTACAAGGCATTTTTAGGCTTCTGAGCACAAGGCCTAATTTCTCCTTGGTCATACACTGAAACAAACATCTGTTTTCTACCTTAATGTTGCTGTATAGTTGGTTTTAGAAGATATTTCACAATATACTCTGGGCATTAGGAAGGCAAAACCAAAGTTATCTGCATTTCAATATCAGTTTTATTTTCATGAAATGAATCTGAATATAACCAGCCAAAAGATGGTTAGTTTGTAGGTATATTTTCTGTTGTTAGTCCAGGAGATTTTGTAATTTTTGACTTTTTATGAGAAACACTCAGCCTTTCATAAAGTTTCCTTTATTTTAGGAATTCAGAATGTATGTGAGGACACATGTCTTAAAGACACAAGAAGAAAGTTTTAACAGAATTATGCTCATTAACTCTCTGGGATCAGGAATTTCTGACAGTAGGCTTTGCGAGGTATTTGGTCTTTTGTGTATGTGACAAACAATACAATATTTATAAGGGAGAGTATTTTAAGCAGGCGCACAGGGTGAGAGAAAGAATGTAAATCTATCTTCCTACTTGTGATGGAACAGCTAACAGCAGAAAAACAATTTGGGACTATGAGCAGATCAATTACTGGATGGGGACAACCTGCATTACTTTACAAAATTTTGTACATTAAAGAATATAATTTATGATACCACACATCATAATTTCAAAGAATTATTTCCTTAGCTTCCATATAGAAAACTTACCTGATTTTTTACTGTCAAATTTACTCTGTTCTATGAAGACAGCTATGTCTACTAAAAACTATTAACTAATTTATTATTCTTTTTATCCACCCCTCTCTAATATATTTTGACTTGTGGATTAATAAGGTAAGGGTCAGGCTTCAGAGAGTGACAAAGCATGAGTAAGTTAAGATGATTTATAGTTCAACTGAGAGTGCTAGCACACTGTTAGATAAATATTCCAATCAGTTTAAAGTTGTCTTTTAATGATGACAATGAATGTTAGTGATATCTTCTCAAGTAAGAACTTGCAGTATGGAAGAATTAATACTGACAGAAAAACAGGTAAAGGGCTAACTACTAAGGAGCCCTTGGAGGATTTTTAAATTTGCATCTAGAAGCACATGACTAGAAAATGGAAAGCAGAGAATATAAAATTTTGTATAATCATGCTTTTCAATTTAAAGAAACATTCACCAGAATGATTGCCTTTTAATACCTGTATTTTAGCGTGGAATTATTTTCAAATACAAATACACAGAAAAATGTGTTTCTGTAAAGTGTATGAATGATGTCAGAGTAAAAAGAGGTCTTCAGAAACAGTTAACTGCTTGAGGGAAATCACCTTTAAATAGAATACTAGGGTCAAGATCTAAAATACTGGGCAAAGTGACTCCTAACAGTGCATGTTAAAATGAGCACCCACAGAAAATATGACTTAATGCAGTATTAACACTCTTTAAGGAGACATATTAAGCAGAAATGATGTTTTGTCTTTGTAGGGAGCAGCTCAGAACGAAGTCACCTGCACCACTTGGACAAGGAGAAAGTGCAATTTTGCTGATGAGAGCTGAGCAGCTATGCTAAGAGGAAAGCTGCCTTAGCTGGTGCTCCCACACCATTCCCCCATGTCCCCATGCCCCTTGGGAGAAAGTAATGTTCCAGGATAAGACCATTTACAATACTAAATTACAGTGTTTGGGGCTATTACTTTAAAAGATTAGAAAATATTTATATTGATCCTAAACTCACCCCTGAGGTAATTACAGGCCCAGGGAGTGCCTCTAGCTCTATTATGGTGGGGATTAAGGGGATTGTATGGACAGGATTATGTTTCAAATTTAATAGCTACTATTTTGCTCAGAGATAGAACATTTGGTGACATGATTTGTAAATGTTCTGGGGCAAAACCTTAGGAGATAAGGTAGATATTTTAAGAATCATATATTGAGAATGAAATATTTTACTCCTCTGATATGCTAACAACTAAGTCTTCAAAATAATTTAAAAAAAATCTCATGAAAGAAAGCAAAAAAACTTGCAGCCTCAAAGGTAAAAACTGTAGTCAATATGGAAGAGTGGTGTATCAATACTTTTATTTGCTTAATTTGATAGACTGATGGATCTAAATTTAGATTCAGATTTTTCATAGTATCCCCTATACTTGGGGACATGTAGGAGATATGAAGTTTTATTGCACAGTATGTTTTGATTTCTAAAATCAGTACCCATATTACTTTGAGAATATAGATTTATATGCAGATCCAATCAGCTTCAAAGATATTCAAATGAGACCCCTAACAGTTACTGTGTCACAGCTGATTTCACAAATAATATTCATTTTTAAGCACTTGAAAATTTTCAGTACATGTAGCCTTAAAACTCATCTGATTACCTGATTAAAACACAGCACTGCAGCAAGAATTAGAAAGCTTAAACAATTGCTCGAGCAAGCTATGAAACCTGGCATTTAAATTTCTAAAAGAAAAATTAGTCAAGTTTTTGTATTTGTTTCAATGGGATGATCCCAACCTGTTTGTCTTGGAAGCATGCTGGTAACATTTAAAATTTCTATTTCAAAACATATTTTCACAAAAATTGATTAAAAAAATTAAACAAGTGCATGTGCACCAAAATTAACATTTCTGCAATACAGACAGAGTAATGAAGGTGTAATCAATAATGGGCAGCAGTGACGGAACATCTCCACCGCACATGTTGACGGAAACACCAATCACTGGTTTGGTTACTCATGTTCCCACTTTAGGGGCAAGAATGCACTTGGGTACAAGCCTGAGCTCTTGTGCGGTCCTGCCAAAAAGAATTTAAGCTGGGGACATCACTTCTTCAAAGATTCATGGCACAGAACAACTCCCCCTTCACAATCTTTAGGTGGTGGACCACAAGGCTTCAAAACATTCATGCAGCCTGGAAGTCCCAGAAGTGTCACTTAAGTATTTAGTGAAGGAAAGCAAGAGAATTCCTAACATTCACCAGCCCTGCTGTGCTGGTGTGAACTCATTGACCTGTTGGAGATAGATGGAGTCTGGCTTTCTCCAAGGGGGAAAAGGATTCTCTCTCATGAGTTGGCTGGGCTCACTGAGAGGGCTTTAAACTCGGTTCAGAATAGGAAAGGGATAAAACCAGGCTCCCTGAAAGTGAGCCTAGAAACATAAGGCCAAACTTGGAGGCATAATCAATAGCTCACCTCCAGCACATGATATGCATGCAGTATGGGCAACAAACAGGAGGAGCTGGAAGCCGTGGTGCAGCAGGACAACTATGATGTAGTTTCCATCACAGAAACATGGTGGGATGACACTCATGACTGGAGTGCTACAGTTGATGGCTGCAAGCTCTTCAGAAGGGTCAGGCAAGGAAGGAAAGGTGGTGGGGTGGACTTGTATGTTAGCGAACATTTCAATTTTGTGGAACTCGGCAACTGGGATGATAAGGTTGAGTGCTTGCGGGTAAGGATGAGTGGGAAGACCAACAAGACAGACATCTTGCTGGGAGTCTGTTACAGACCACCCAACCAGGATGAGGTGACAGATGAAGCATGCTAAAAATGGCTGGTAGAAGTCTCACGATCTTTGGAGTGTGTGGAAGATAACTTCCAGATACAGCTGGTGAGTGAACCTACTAGGAGAAGTGCTTCACCTGACCTGCTGTTCACAACTAGAGAAAAACTGGTGGAGGATGTAGTAGTTGGAGCCTGTCTTGGGCTCAGTGACCATGCAATAATAGAGTTCTCGATTCTATGAGAAGTAAGGAGGGGTGTCAGCAAGACCACTACTATGGACTTCCAAAGGGAAGATTTTTGTCTATTTAGAACACTGGTTGAGAGAGTCCTTTGGGAGACTGTCCTGAAGAGCAAAGGGGTCCAGGAAGGCTTGTTGTCCTTCAAAAAGGAAGTCTTAAGGGCACAAGAGCAGGCTGTCCCCATGTTCTGTAAGACAAACTGTCAGGGAAGGTGCCCGGCCTGGCTGAACAGAGAGCTTTTGCTGGGACTCAGGGGAAAAAAGGAGAGTGTGCTACTCCTGGAAGAAGAGGCAGGCAACTCCAGAAGAGTGCAGGGATCTCATAAGGTCATGCAGTGAGAAAATTAGAAAGGCCAAAACCCAACTTGAACTTAATGTGGCCACTGTTGTGAAAAACAACAAAAAAATATTTCTACAAATACATTGGCAGCAAAAAGAGAGTCAAAGAGAATCTCCATCCCTTATTGGATGTGGAGGGAAAAATAGTGACGAAGGATGAGGAAAAGGCTGAGGCACTGCATGCCTTCTTTGCCTCAGTCTTTAATAGCCAGACCACTTATCAGACCCCAGAGCTGGAAGACAGGGATGGAAAGCAGAATAAATCCCTCATAAACCAGAAGGAAACAGTTCATGACCTACTATGCCACCTGGGCACTCACAAGTCTATGGGTCTGGATGGGATTCATCCGAGAGTACTGAGGGAATTGGTGAAGGAAGTTGCCAAGCCACTCTCCATCATTTACCAGCAGTTCTGGTTAACAGGGGAGGTCCCAGAAGACTGGAGACTTGACAATGTGACGTCCATCTGCAAGAAGGGCCAGAAAGAGGATCTGGGGAACTACACGCCTGTCAGCCTGAGCTGGGTACCAGAGAAGATTATGGAATTGTTCATACTCAGTGAGCTCACACAGCAGGTGCCAGACAACCAGGGGATCAGCCCCAGCCAGCATGGGGGTTCATGAAGGGCAGGTCCTGCTTGACTACCCTGATCTCTTTCTATGACCAGGTGACCCACCTAGTGGATGAAGGGATGGCTGTAGATGTTGTCTACCTGGACTTTAGTAAAAGCTTTAACACTGCCTCCCACAGCATTCACCTGAAAAAGCTGGCGGCTCTCCACTTAGACAGATGTACTCTTCACTGGGTTAAAAACCGGCTGGAGGGCAGAACACAGAAGGTTGTGGTAAACTGAGTAAAGTCTGGTTGGTGGCCAGTCACAAGTGGTGCCACCCAGGGCTCAGTCTGGGGACAGGTCTTGTTTAACATATTCATCAATGATCTGGATGAGGGGATTAAGTGCTCCCTCAGCACATTTGCAGATGACACTAAGTTGGGTGGAAGTGCTGTTCTGCTGGAGGGTAGGAGAGCCCTGCAGAGGGACCTGGACAGGCTGGATCGATGGGCTGGGGTCAGCTGGATGAGGTCTAACAAGGCCAAGTGCTGGGTCCTGTGTTTAGGTCACAACAACCCCAGGCAATGCTACAGGCTTGGGGACGAGGGGCTGGAAAGCTGTCAGGAAGAAAAGGGCCTGGGGGTGTTGGTTGATGGTTGACTGAATATAAGTCAGCAGTGTGCCCAGGTGGCCAAGAAGGCCAACAGCATCCTGACTTGTATCAGGAACAGTCATGTGCTCCTCCTTGGTCATATTCTGCATATCTACAGTGTCCAGCACCTCATGATGATATCTAAGTTCTGCTTCTCAAGCAGAAGAGAGCTACCTGGTCTTGCTTCACTTGTCCCCAACAACAGAACACAACACTCCAATGTTTAATGTGTGATTTTGACTATAAACTCTAACCATCCATGTAATTATATAAAACATTTGCTCAATCTGGCTATTTAAAGTTCCTTAATATTTCCCTGCTAACAAATGAAATGATAGCAGCTAGTAATAACATCAGCTTTAATTAAATTTCATCTCTTAGTTGAATGTATCCACTTAACTTTAAAGCCTGAGTAATTTAAGTTCTTATTAGTATGCCTTCTTTTGTAAACCAGATTCCTGTGTTTCTAACAAAGGTCTGCATTTAACTATAGAGGGAGCACCAGCAGTCACTACTGTTAAGATTATAGAACTATTTTTATTTTTTTTCCTTAAACTTTTGACTAATAGGAATGATATTTTCTTTGATCAGTCTGAGCTTGATGGCAAACACTAAATTGATCAAAACTAAAAGGTGGTGGTTTGGGTTTTGGGTTTTTTTTTTTTTAGGGTTTTGGGAGTTGGGGGAGGATGTGGGTTTACCTTTTTATTTTTTTTAAACAGCACTATAACTAAACCAGCAAACAGTTTAAAGCTCAAGTTCACCATAGTTAACAATGGTCACTGTAGTGCTATCCCTCAGTGTAATAAAAATGACCCTAATTGAAAGTTAGTACAAACTCCTGAAATTATTTCCTTCCACTGTTTTTTACATGATTTTCATTAATATCAGAGCACCCAGCAAGCATAGGCCTTCCATTGTCAATTAATCTTTGCTTTTGGCATGTTACTCTAAAATCTGCTTGATCATTTGTTAAGTACTTTCTTCAATATTGAAAAACAACACAAAGTGTGTATTTATTACACATTGTAGAGAGATTCTACATGGACAGCAAAATGTCATGTGCTAGCATTATACAACATAGAAAGTGTTTCCATTTATAGATTTCATTATCAACTGCATTTTATGTTCAAAATATTTAATCTGTTGGTTTTTGGGTGTGGGTTTCTTTTTTTTTTATCTCAGAATCCTGTGTTGACCTTCATCTTTAGGAGGATTTAAACAGTATACAATGCTGCCAGTCATCATTATTTTATCTTTCCTGAAAATATTCTATCAAAAAACAAATTCAAAATGTCAAATTTGTTAAGCATGATATGAAAGGAGGAAAATTTTTTTTTTTTTTTTTTGAGAGCAGGAGTCTGGCTGATTAAAATATCCAGTACTTACTTGGCTTTTGAATAAAAAAATAATAATAAAAAAAAATAACCCTCAAAAAACAAACAAACAAAAACCCAAACAAAAAAACCCCCACCACCAAACAAACAAATCAAACCTGTAAATCTGTAATAATCTAGAAAGTAGAAACTTCACTTTTTCGGCATGTTTCAAACATATTCTTGCTAAATTTTCCTTATGCGTTTAGAACTACAGTCATGTGATTAAAGTGAATGACTCTCTTACTAAAGAGTTTTAAGTGTGGGATTTTTTTGAGAATTATATAAGCATATAATACACAAATACCTTTAACAAACAAAATTTGTAAATGGAAAGATAAGAGGATTAGGGGGACAATCAAGAAGATTAGTTCAGTAACCTTGCCCAGATATACCCCCACAGTGTAAATTGGCAAAATGCCACTGATTCTCAAGGAGGTATGGGAATTACACAGCTAACTACTTGACCTACTGTATTTACATTTTAACTTAGTTTAAATTGATCCTATTGTATACCTGAAATAAAATTAAAAAACAATTAAAATCATTAGCGTGTTATTAGAAAGTTTGAATCACACAAACACACAAAGTACAAGGCAGCTTACAGATACCAAGTCAAGCCATTTCCAAAATAGTGTGTAGAAAGTGGGTTAACGTATTGCCAAGTGTCTCAGCAAATTAGAAGTCTATGCTCACTTTAAAAATTGCATGGCTACTTAGCCTAAATTCTACTGATTGACAGTTTACCTAAATGTCTTCATTAAATCTGAAAATAGGTTTAGGAACTTAAGAGCTGTACACAAAATAGAAGAGCATTACTGGAATGCCAACTTCTGAAGGGTGCATATGCCCATGCTGTCTGTGGCAACCCGTGGCCCCTTGTTACATACCTGTGCTCAGGGCAATGGATAGGAAATGAGAAGACTGCAAACTGGAGTCAGAAAAAATACTGTGCATGGAGGGAGTGTCCAGTCACTATGATATGCTAGAAAGGCTTATGGCACAAGTCTTGCCTCTCAGTTCTTGTAATTCTCTCAACCAGCAGGTAACAGCCCACTTTGAAATAATGAAAATGTTCATGATTATGTAATGCTGGAAGAGACCCTACCACAATGCCTGTCACTGAAACAATCTCTTTCAAAATGTTTCAAGACATCTGACATCTAAAGAGTTAGAAACTGAAGCATATTCAGTGGAAGACCTAACAGACCTGGTGAATCTTGAATACGTAGTACCTTAATCCTTTGACTGCTAAGCAGCATTTCTTTATGCTCTTTCTGAATAGGTTTAAATAGTACCCAACTACTTGGAGAGCACATTAAGATATGAATGCTGATTAATGCAGGTGCTAGAGTGACTCATGGAGCTCATTCCATCACCACACTGGATTTGTGCTGAGAAGAATGTCAATTACACTGATGTTTTTAGTTGTTGGCAAAAATATTTACATTAAGCCAAGGATGTTTTCAGTTTCTTAGAAGGCACCTGTGTTCCCAGCTGCTTCTCTACAAGACACTGTGAGGAGACACAGCCAGGACAGCTGACGCAAACTGATCAAAGAGACATTTCATTCATAAGGTGTCATGCTCAGTGTATAAGTTTAGTGGAGTTGGCCAGTGGGAATCTCTGCTCAGGGATGGGCTATTGATCACCAGACAGTAAGCAATATTTTCATTGTGCATCACTTTTTTTCTGTACATCCCTTGGTCAGTAACTCTGCCTTTACAGTCCTATTAAACTGGTTTTACCTCAACCCATGAGTTTTCTTCCCAAATCTCTCCCCCATCACATCTGGGGCAACAGGAAGTGAAGGAGCAGCTGCATGGTGCTTAGTTGCTGTCTGAGGCTAAACCACAATATCAGATCAGGCCATTGAGGAGATTTACACAGATCAGTATTAATGTTCTGTTCTGAATACAGAATTAATCAGAATAGGACACGCATGTCACTCTCTTTTTTTGATGGTTTTGGTATTGTCAGATCTAGGACAGTTTTTCTTTCTTTTCTGCTGACTTCAACATTCTATTTAGAAATACAGTGACTAGCTGGTATTTACATTCTAAGAGGAAAAATAAATTCATTTAATGGAAGCATTTGCTATCACTTCAGCTTTTATCTATTTTACACAGATCAGAAAAATAGGCTACATATCGAAAGTCATAGCATCGACATCATAAAGCATTATATATGCAAAGAAATTTCTAAGCAAAGTTTACCGATCAAAATTAGTTTTCCAATAATCAAAAAGAAAATATTTTAGCCTGCAAAAATGTTTTGCAATGATATTTTTCATCACAGTGATGGAAATCATGTTACAACACAGCATTATCAGAATGGCTGTTGATAAGTTCTCAGGATTTTTTATTTGATAGGAAAATTAATTAAAAAACTTCTGAGACATAGTGGTACATCTCTGTGCTGGTTTCAGTCAGGAAAGAGTTAACTCTGTGCCGTGACTGTTATGGAGCTGTGTTACTGGATTTACACTGAGAGAAGTACTGATAAAGTCTCAGCTGGCACTGGGGAATGTCTGCACTGAATTCAAGGTCTTTTTCCGCTTCTGATACTG
Organism: Eurypyga helias; assembly: GCF_000690775.1. Taxonomy (NCBI): domain Eukaryota; kingdom Metazoa; phylum Chordata; class Aves; order Eurypygiformes; family Eurypygidae; genus Eurypyga; species Eurypyga helias. Next base: position 59,480 of record NW_010241704.1, on the reverse strand, counting down.
CAACTGTGTTCTCAGCTCTCGCTGTCTTGCTACAGGCAGTGTAGGAAGAGGAGGAGGGGACAGCAGGGCCATCCAAAAGACAGATACAGAGGAGATAGAGGCAATAGCTCCGTTTGTAGTAACAGTGAGAGGATGATGGTGACACAGATCTAACCACACAATCTTTATCCATGAGGGAGCTTCAGGATATCCGGAGAGACTTTGGCCGTCATCTAGATGAGCATATTATTACCTGGTTGCTCTGCTGCTGGGATAACAGGGCCTGTAGCATCAAATCAGAGGGTAGAGAAGCCAAGCAGGTGGGGTCACTTGCTGGAGAAGGGGGCACTGACAAAGCAATTAGAGGAAGGACACAAAATGTAAGTCTCTAGAGTTGACTCCTGACAAGTGGGAAGGAAAGGTATGCTTTTAGGGAGAGTGTGCTCCATCACCCAGGCAAATGGGCCACCATAGAGGAAAGTATCCAGTACCTGAGGGAGCTAGCTGTGCTAGAGAGAGTTTATCGTGATCCGAAGAAGAGAGATCCAGCTGAAGTTCACTGCACATGACCCACGTGACAGAAATTAATGCAGAATGCACCATCCTCGTTAGCCAGTGTGTTTTCAGTATTGACTTGGTAAATAGAACTGGAACCAACAGTAGAGGAAGTGGTTCAACACTTCTGGGAATATGAGGACACTATTTCTTCCCCCATGCAGGCGTGTCTCGACTGTAGAGAAACTGTCCCAGGAGCTTAAGCAATTCAGAAAGGAGATGTTTAGATCCCCACCTGCACATGCCAGTGTCTTGGCTATTAAGAGTAAATGTCCTTCTACTCAAAGATGGGAATATAAAAGGTATCCATCACACCATACCCTGTGCTTTTACCTATGAGACCACAGAGAGGACATGAGGAAATGGTATGGAATTAGGGGAATGAGTATGTGAATTGAAAGGGAAAAAAACCTCACAAGTAGGCATTCTTCCAGGAAAATTATTGCTCTTGTATCCAAACGACACCGGAGCAATCATCTGTTCCTCCAAGACATGAGTGACTGTGAATCATGTCAGTTCTAGAGGGGTCCTGCCTCCAGCCTGGTGGAGGAAAGGGACAGCTGTGTTTATTGGACTGTGTAGATTCGATGGCCTGGCACATCAGAGCCACAGGAGTATAAAGCTCAAGTGGACACGGGTGCACAATGTACCCTCATGCCATCAAGCTATAAAGGGCTACAACCCATTAGTATTTCTGGTGTGACTGGGAGATCTCAGCAATTGACTGTGTTGGAGGCTGAAATAAGCCTGACCTGACCTGGGAAGGAGTGGCAAAAACACCCCATTGTGACTGGCTCAGATGCTCCATGCATCTGAGTTAATGTAAATTTTGGGCCTTAATTTATACATTTTTGATTCTAATAAAACTCTCAGTAAGTGAAATTAATTTTAGTATTACTACCCAATGTTAATTAAGATTTATTTTTTAAGATTATTACTAATATTCATCCGTTTATGTGAAATTGATTTCAAGATCTCTGAACATGCCCCCTTGGACAGAAGGCTGCATTATAAACATCCCCATGTTTTCAGAAAGGAACAGACACAGACTGTCGTTGAGGAGTGAGAACTGAGCTATCTTGGCTCTAATGTGAGCCCTGAACAAACACCTTAAACACGGCTTCAGACTCCTGCAATCTACATAATTTAAAAGGCAAGTAGTGAAAGCATGCTAACACACTAAGATGCTCACAGAAAAAAAGCTAATTAACCAAAAAATGTTTTGTACTTCTGTTGTAGTTGAATAGGTAATAGCAAAACAGTTCAAGGTAACAACAACAACGACAAAAAGCTGAAGTGTATGCAGTGGATCACTTTGAGCTGAACAGAGTATACATTCAAACATGAAGTTATTGATAAGTCTGATTGCAGAATTAAGCACTGCTACATTGTTAGTAGCTTTTTTTTTCCTCTCCTTGCAACCTCTGATCTGAAAGACATTGGTTGAGGTAAAACTACTTTAATAGGAGAGTAAGGGCAGAGGAGATAGTGATAACATTACTGATCAAGGAATGTAGAAAAAAAAAAAGTGATGCACAATTTTTCTCTCCTGTTATCTCTACAGATTCATGCATTCTGTATGTCATTCTTTCAGATTAATGGTACCAAATAAAATTTCCTTGAATAAGGGAGTATTTCAGAAAAATGTCACCCTATTGGGCTCCAAAAAAAAAGTCTTGAAAATTAGTGACAAAATTGTGTGCAGCTCTTGAAGACAAAAAAAATAAGAAATATACTGACACCTACCTTGTATCAATTATAGACTGGCTGTATAAAGCAAGTTTCATGAACATACAGATGTTGCTCTTTTAAATAACAAATTAAAGAAATGAATAATTTTAATACCCTAAGTTTTTTTTTTTTTTGTGGTGTTGTTGTTTGTTTGTTTTTTCCATATAAGCAGTTAATTTTTTTATTTAGCTATACCTTGGCAGGCAGCAGGGAGAAAAAAATATTACAAATGGCTACTATTGCTTTCAGCAGTCTCTAAGGAAAGTAAGTACACCTTTACTTAGTTTAGTTACATGATAATTTCTGCTTCCAAAAATTTAAGTAGGACATTAATAAATTGAAGTGTGGGATTTTTTTCTGGTAATCCTGTGACTTTTCATTTAAGTAATTCTATTAAAGTAACAGTCCATTCTGTTTAGAATTATGTGAGAAAGACTGTAATGTCCATATGAAAAACAAAAAGCAAAAGCATATGGTAATCAAGGGTATCAGTTTACACTGGAAAAAAAAAAAGACTAAAATTAAAGTATTTTGTTGAAATGTATTTGGTAATTATTCCATGTCATGGGAAAAAAACCAACCAACCAAAAAACTAACAATAGCACAAAGAAGCATTTTGATATTTAATCTTAATTTTTAGTTCGAAATCACCCATATCTCTACTGTAAAAATAATATTAAAATAAACAGAAAATGTTATTTAAACAACTTTCACAGGATTCAGAAATTTTGAGTTTACTTTTGGTTAGCAGCTTGTCCTGCCTTGTCCATGCTCTATGTGATGACACCCTGGATATTATTTGTTCATATAGTTAGCATGAAGTTTTTATTTCTACTTAGGAACTTCACTATAAGCTTGTTCATTTGCTGAGTTTGTGATCTCCTAACTGTGGCAATAACAGATATAGCTACATAAAATCCTTAAAATACATGTCTCAGAGATAGATCTCCTTAGTCAATCACAAAGAAAGCAGAGATCTTCTTATAATCTCCATTACCAATAAATAAATCACTTTAGTAATAGCAGAAATGCAAAAGTCAGGATAACTATTTTTTTATATACACTAAACCAAAATATTTTTGCTAAATTCCCAGTAAAGTCCAAGCAAATACTGTTCTCCATGGAAGTTACAAACATCCTAAGATCCCAACTCAAGGGAATGTAGTGCATCAGACCCATCCATACTTAATATACTAATATAAAAGTAATCCTATACTTTCACACTATAAAAACATTTGAGTACCATTACAGATTTCCCAAACCAGGAGATCAGTAATAGAATGCCAAAACCATTTTCACTGTTGAATATTAGCCAAAATATTAAAGTAGAATGAAAAAAAATTACCTTTTTTCTCCAGATAGTTAAGAATGAAAGTTTTTCAAGCTTTTGTTATAACTGATTTTTCCACTAAAGATGCAAAGTTATGAACTGGGGAAAAGAAAATTAATTTTTGTTCATAGATGCCTTTTTGTCTTTGTTAAAATGGATATCGGTACAACTTGATACATAATTTACAATATTTTGTCCAGCTGTATTGATTTTTTGATCTTGCATCATTGATGAATGACTCCATTGAATGAAAAATACCTACAGCTAGACAGGCCTTTCATAGAAAATAAATGAGACTGAAAAACTATACTTTCTGGCATATATCAAACAAAAGTCTGCGTTGTTATGTTTCAATTGTTCTATACCAGTATGTTGAATGACAATGGTACAACTGTGGTGCAATTATCACACACATCCCCAGAGTGTGTTATTAAATGACTTCCAGAATGCTATCTTTTATCCTCACCCTAAGATTACTCCTTTATTCAGGATACATGTGAGAACTAACATTATTCACATATTCACGATAAATCTATGTACACTAATTGAGTGGATTTTTTTGAAAACATGCTGCAGAGCATTAGTGAATACACCAATGTAATGAGCTGCAGCTGCTTGTTGACATCAGTGCACAGTATATTATGATTACATTTGTTACATCTCTGATTAACAAAGTCCTTTTTCATACTTTCATAATAAGAAAGTTCACATATTTGCCCATGAGACTGGTGGTGTTTTTTTTTTTTTTTAGTCTACTACCTAAAAACTTCAGTGACTGGCAGAAAATATCTGACTATTCAGCTTAAATCAAGCCAAACTTTAGTTGCTTTAGAGTCAAATTCTCCTTTTGCAGTTCTGGTTAATTTTCAAGATCACACAAAATTAGGACAGCTCTAAAAGTTTCATAAGGCACAATACAAAAGTTGATTGAGAGAAATCACCTTCCACAGAAAAGAATATGGATGAGGATTTTAAAGAGCCAACATCATTGCATGCCAGTTATTTGACACCTTGCCATTGATCCAGGAGTGCAGGGTCATCCATTTCACACTTACCTAATGCAAGCAGTATTTTAAGACCAACTTCAAAATACTTTTGGCATCAGTTATTTCTCTGAAGACAAGGGCTTTCCTAACAATAAATACATGAAAATAATTGTCCGTCATGTCAAATCTTTTCTTTCAGAATGGACAGCTTTATTCTGTTGATTCCTTTATTTAAAAAAAAAAAAAAAAAGGCAACACAACCTATAACACCAAAACCAACCAACCAAAAAACACCCAAACACCTCAGAAATCACCCTAACACTTGCCATGACTTTCTGGGGAGGAAATTCTCTCAGTGAATCTCCAGATTTCTCATTCACTTTGTGTCATTAACATACCAGTATGCACTCACCCTCCAAAACAAGTGTTTTTTCTTGGTCGCAACACATTAGCAACTAATGGGTTAGAGTTTCAAAGCTATTTATGTACCTACGACAATTGGCCGGAAAGTTCTTGGATATTCAGTAGTGCATAGACAAGTTATGTTCTTGGATCCCACTGGAAACAGTACAGAGTTCGGCAATAAAAATACATTTTGGCATAAATTATACCAACGTGCCACATGCTGTTTTCAGATTACAGCTGTAAAATACACTAGATGTGTCCAAAAGTTACTGCTTTGAATCACTGAAAATCTCTTTATCTGGGGCCAAAAGCCATAGTTTTACCAAGGTCAATGCTTAACATTTAGTACATCTTAAATAAATTTTCTCTTACTGCAGATAGCCCACCATTATTATTGTCATATGATATTTACTGAAATTTTTTACAAGCTAGTAGTATTATTTCCAGAGCTGATAGGTCATAAATATCCTGAAACCTTCATTAAAATTCACATTCTTTCATGAACTATTTTACCCTATATATATTGCTGCCGGGTGGCTCAAAATATGACAGATGTAAAAGCAAACATATACCTGCACTGCATGTTAATGTTGTGTTTTTCATATTCACATTTCAAAAGAGTTTTCTCTCTACAAAATCACTTCTAACAACATTACAAAAACAGTAATCTCAGAACTGCCTCAAACACTTTTGATCTATAAATCTTTTTCCAGGTCATAATGGACTGACTAGATATGTAACTGTCTGTGAAGAGGTTTACCATTTTAAAAGCTTTTTTTTTTTTAATACCTTGTGCTAAATGCTTTCGGAGAAAGAGGGTTTAGGATTTTATTCAAATGTATTCCAGAAATTCTTGTCTACACATGACATGCACTCTTGATATTGGAAAGAAGGCTGGCTTTAAAGCTCATTAGAGTTGAATAGAACTGCTGTCTATTGTGCCTGTTGATTATTATGGTCCTCGCTTC
>NW_010241704.1:43554-53491 GCF_000690775.1 Eurypyga helias | reverse complement strand
CCCTTTTACTACTAGTCCTACCTTTGATTATCCTTGGCTTTATTTTTTTTAACTTTCCTTTACTCCAAAGACAAAAGCCTGGAGACTAGATTTTATGCCTCAGGACTGTGTTTTACTGCAGCATTGCAGATAAAATCCTTAAAAAAAACCTAGAAGCAAATCATAGAAAATTCTGACTGATTTTAATGAAGCCAAAAATTTTTCCTACATATTTTTGCTTTCTTCCCATTTAAAGCAATGAGACCTTTAATTTAACCATGCACAAGCTTCTCAATCTAAATGTTATGCAGCCAAAAATCTGTTCTGTATTCCTGAGATCCCTGACATAGACTAGTAAGCTAAATCCAAACTTTTGAAAACGCAGACAATCGTTTGGATGACCACCATATGGATGCATAAAAAATAGCAAAAAATTTTCTGTTACAGCTATCAGTGATAACTCTGTACTGCACTAATGCTCATGAACTCAAGAAGCCCCCTATAAAGTGAAAATTTGTCCTTGATGTTCCTCAGAAGCCACTGTTTTGACTGCAAGGCAGCTGAGGCTACATGGCTTTTGAAAGCTTTAAGAGCCACGCTACTACACCTAGCTTGTATCATTATCAGACAACTCGGCTGGTACAGATTTGGATTTTTGTTAAAGCAAGGTGCTGGTTTTTGGTTAGGATAGAGCTAATTACCGACATTTTGGATTTGTGCTGAGAAGAATGTTTATAACATACTAATGTTTTCAGTTATTACCAAGCAATGTTTATATCAACTCAAGGACTTTTTCAATTTCTAATACTGCACCTGTGTTCACAGCTTTTTCTCTACAGGAACCTGGGAGGAGACACAGCTAGGACAGCTGACCAAAGCAACATTTCATGTCATCAAACGTCATGTTCAGTGTATAAATTAAGGGTAGTTGGCTGGGGAGGTCTCTCAGGTTCACTCTCTCTGGCTCTTGTTGCTCAGGGACTGGCTGGACACCAGTCAGCACATGGTGAGTGGTTGTATTATTTGGGGTTTTCTTCCCATTGCTCTTTTCATTTTAATTTATTACTATTAGATTTCATTTATTTTTAATTATTAAACATCTGATCTGGTTCACAACACTCCTCCAAGACTCATAAGGTGTTTTATGTCATGCTGTCTCAAACAGTAATATCTAAAGGAAACCTAGTCTCATTATAAAATTACATTTTATCAGTGAAGCATAGTAGAGTTTAACCCATGAAGCTTAACAGCATTTTAAGACCAGCTGAAGAACATAGACTTTCACAGGACTGAATGGGAACAGAATTAAGCATCAAACTCTATACTAGCAGAGATAATATTTCCACCCTTTATATAATGACTTACATATTGAGAGAACTGAAATCAATATCTGATTCCAGGACATTTATGGGAAATATTCAAAATAATTTCACTGAGCATCTTTATTATCCTTAGTATGATAAGGTATACCAGATACTATGTACTCAAATTCAATTACTTAGGTAAAAAGCAACCTGGATGAGTAGTAAGCATGGAAGAAAGTATCATATAGTCTTTTTCCTTTGGTCTTGAAAATGTTGCTGTTTGGGTGGGGGTTTTTTTCTGTAATATTTTGTGTGATATGATTGTTGATATCTCTTCTACAGACCTGTCTATTTAGGTCAGGGAAGACACAGATAGGGCCAAAGTAAAAGAGTTTTTATTTACCAATTTTTAAGTGGATTAGCAGAACCAGAAATTTAACAATTTGTTTTGTCCTTAATGCTTACAGCTAAACTATTATAGTATTTCTCTTCTCAAAATCAGTTGTCAGTATCATACCAGTCGTGCTAAGTCACTACGCAACAATATTTAAAGGACTTGCTTTTAGTATGCCAGCACCCATGTTACCAACAATAAGCAATAAGTTTCTGATAGTAAACAGTTTTTATTGCTATAAACCCCTAAATTTATAACAATACCTCTTTCGATCCCATGTAAATTTGATGGATCTCTGTAAATTAAACCAGAAACACACATTGAAATATTCAAATGAAAAGTTAGAAGTACATTGAACAGACTACTAGTGATCAAGATAGCAGTAGTGACTACTGCTGACAGATAACTGACCACATTATCATCAGCCTCAAAATCAACATTTGTATCACACAGCAGTGAAATCTTTCTTCAAATGAGTATACTAAAGCAGAAGAAAACAGAGAGCAAGATTTACTAACTGATGAAGCCAAGAATACATGCTTGGTGTTTGCAAGCTCTGGTCCTGTTTCCCCAGCCACACTTTTCATAGATGAGCTTGTTGTTGGCTTGATTACAGAATTAAAAAAAACTGATATACAGTGGAACATTAAACATACTATACTGTTTTTCAGATATACTCTAAGACTGACTAATGTCTGAAGCTTTCACTGAGTCTGAATATACATTTCAGAAACAGCTTTTAATAAGTAGATAACCTAGGTAGCATACTAGAATAAAAACTATGGTTCTTTGTTTCAACAATTTCACTCTAGCATACAGTTCTCCAGGGTCCAATAGTAGTGAAGCAACTGTTTTCAGAAGCAGGTCTTCTCTACAAAGCTTAGCTCTTCTTAGGCTTAAGTCTTTTGACATGGATTGACTTCCTTAGGGAAAACTGCCACTCCCTTCATGTCTCAGACAATGAAATATAAACTGGCTTTAACTTAATCCCATAATCAATATATAATGTTCCAAATAGAGGAGACAGATGGTGCTTTGAAAGTGGGGACATCTATGCACAATACTCTGGACATCTACATGCAAATAACACAAATTTTGATCTTTTACTGCCAAGTGTTTTTCAAAGAAATATTTTATGTTCAGATCTTTGTACTTATTGGTTGTGACAGCAAAGCCAGGTCTACAGATAGATATCATAAATCCCAGCAAAACAAACTTTCTATGGAAACTGTAGAACTTCAATGACATTTTCCAAAGACCTTTTTCTTAACTGAGGTAAGAAAGATGTATGTATTAAGTAAAACTGCAAGAAAGTTTTTTAAAAAATTAGTATTGTTGAAAAAGCTATGTTAATCTGAACACTGTATAGTCTAAAACTATTTTTATAAGCACAGAAATCCCATATTTTCTATTAAAAAATTATCAGCAACCTTAAAATTTATTCTTTCTACAGCTTAAAGCATAATTGAAAGGAATAAAAAGAAGTTAGGTTAATAGTGCACAGCTATAGAAGAATCTTTACTCTAAAAAACTGTGAAAAGGAAGATAATGAATACCTTTAACATCATGCTGCACAATAGGAAATTACACAAAAAGCAACACTGAGAAAGTTTTGCAAGGGAAATAATACTTAATAAACCAAATTTTCATTTTCCAGGTGTTTTTATAGATAAGCCTGCTTTTTATTGCATGTGCTGTATGTTTTCTGTATTGATTCTAAAGTTAGGATAAGTTTGAGTCAATTAATTTTTTCTTGCTTAGAGAATGGAAGTTAAAAAGTCCATTCTGCTGACTTTTTTTTTTTTTTTAAACACTTCAAGGAACTTTCCTCTTAAGCTTGAGCATTTTTTGAAAATATTATTCAGGAATTATATGATGTAAAGCTGCACGGTGGATTTTATTTCAAAGACTGAATGTATTTGTAGCAGAGTATGAAAGCAGAAACTGCATTCAACTCAACATAGTAGCTCGCAATTAGGCCAGCATATACAGGGTTGAAATTACCAGGAAGGAGAACTGATATTTACACACATAATGTCATCTGAGAAACAAATTGCCTAGTTGTCTAAGATTATAATTGTGCAGATATTTCACAGAAGATACTACTGTTGATTAAGCTGTCTTTTTAGCTTAAAGATAGGAACAGTTTTGATGTTTAAAATATAACATTGGTAAATTTCTTTATTGCACAGTAATAATAGGATTTATCATAAAGTTTTATTCATAAAGAAAAATCTGAATACATATAAACATTGCTGTAAAAAAACATCCAAACAACATAAGAATTAATATTTTTCTTCTGCAAGATTCAACCATGTTCTTAAGATAGAAATATGGTCATAAATCATTTCAGCTAAACAATTTCAGACTCAAAGCAACCCTAATAATAACACATAGACATTTACCTAAGGAGACAGTGGAGACACATAACATCTATGTTATGTATCAACCATAATTCAAAGTTCTCAGCATTGGGAGAAGGTTATCATTGCTGAATGTTTTGTGGAGCAGTATACTAAAAGATCCTAGTCAAGCTCCATTTCTTATTAATTTTTCTATACTTCCAATACATAGGAGATGAAGATCCACACTCCAAGTAATGAGACCAATAATGGCCTGTCTCATGCAGACACCCTCCTGAGAGCTTAGCAGTGGTCTCATGACTGCACACCCTGGACAGGGTTGCAATAGTACTGTTCACTACACCTACTTGTGTGTGTGAATGGGTAGTGCTGCCGATGCTCATGTTTCAACATGTCCTAGAGCTACCAGACATGGTCAGAATTCCTTTTTAACATACGCATGACCATAGATCTCTTTTCTGGCCAGTTTTAATTGTAATGATTCCCGTTTTCTGGACTATGCAACTTAACTGATAGTAAGTAAAGTGTCAAACTCTGCTCCTTAAAGGTTTAGAAAAAAAAAAAAATCACACCACTAAAAATAGTTTATAACCGCCTAAAATACTTCTGTAATAGTTTGCTACAAATATATTTAATTTACAGAACATCTTGTTGCCGTGGGCAGAATAAGTTTAAAATAATTAACTGGTCTTTCAAACACACACCAATATACTTTTTGTGCCAAAATTGTGTGTCACATGTTCACTTAGGTTTTATACAACACTGTATAAAACCAAAAGCCTTTTTTATTTAAAAAAAAAAATCATGTCTGTGAAGAGGGAAAACACTCGTGAACTGAACAATACAACTTTAAGGAGAGTAAATTCACTTTATAGAAATCAAAATAAGTATTCTAGGGCGGAGACCAGACATACTTCTGAAGGTACCAAGAGTTTTCTAGTTACATGGAGAACACCAAAATCTAAAGACTCCTCCAAAAATTGCCTATAAGGAAAATGAGGCAGTCCTACTGATTTAAAAGAACTTCGGACCAAACCTTCAGGAATATGAGAGCGCCTTGATGAGGGCAGAAGACTTGGATAAAAATCATTCACTAAACTGGTATTTTTAAGGACCAAGAACCTGAAGGAATCTTAAAACAAACAAACACACACACTAAAACGTCACCACCACACAGAGGAGGTTTTAGTTTAGAAAACATCCTATAGAAAGACAGCTACAGATAAAATACAAGGTGCAGATAAACACAAAGCTATTCCTAGTAGGAGGTGACATGTTTTGGTAATTTATAGTCGTTCTGATTAGAATTTTAGCTTTACTGTTATCCTGAACTAGAAGGAGAAGGAATGTGAATTATGAATCTTCAATGTGATCTGAATCAAACTTGCATGTTGAATTCCCTAGTGTTTGCTGGTTTGTCATAATTACTTCAGAGTAATTATGACAAACCAGCAAACATTAATTTTATTTTTAAAAAAATCAAAGCTGTTTTTTATATTTTCTATCTGCAATATGACATAGGTTATGTCTCACTTAACTATCCCATCTCTCACAGTAAAAGTGCAACACTTTATTTTGCACAAAAAAGTCAAAACAAAGCATACAGAAGGTTAAATGCCTGAAATAGCCTGTTTCAAAAGTATCCCATTTCAAGGTAAATAAAGGCTTATTTAGCAAATCTGGCATTTAGTTAGATATACAATTTACCTTGCTGCAGGTCATAGCTTTCAAGTTATCACAGAATGATAGCTTGCATTGGATGTTTACTTCTTAATACAGTATATTACACTCAAAGACAAAGCTGTTTCCACCTCAAAATGTCTAGCAACTGCAAAATATATCATTAACACATGACACAACACTACTTTTAAGGTAGAACAGTGCCGTAGTTGCATACCATAGCTCTGCTGCTGCAGAGGCTATCAAAATACTTGATTGTCAAAAAATCTTTATGTTTCAGGCTTATAACTGAACTAGATGAAATATAGCACTGGAAGGGAAGTCTGAATGAAGTAGTTACTGATTAATGAGAAATGGAAGAGTCTTGAATTTATTTCTTAAATTTGTCACTGTTTGGTTTTGAAATTTCACGGAAATCACCTTTGTATCCTCCAGGCTGGGAGGAGTCTTCTCCAATGCTTGTGCAGTACCTGACAGAAGGACTGAAAATGAATAATTTAACCTTTGAGTAGCATGAGTTGTATCACAGTAGAGCAAATTCATGGAATGCACATAGCTCCAAAAGGCTGTATTCCTTTCTCAACCACTGTATACCAGTCCTGATTTCATAAGAAATTATTTATATGTGGCAGTTCAGGCATCAAGGAATTTCTCAGCAGTAGTACCTAGTGGGGCACAGCTGAATCTACTGTACACCACTAAGAGAAATGCGAGCCCTTGGTAACTAGGGAAAAGCACGAGTGTTCTTGTCACCCAAACTATCTGTTCTTCAGCCTTTATGTGCTTCGTTCTGCTCCCAGGGAACACCAGCCAGCTGACTTCTGGTCTAACAGCATGACATCATACAAGTAATAAATATGTAGTTTGTGCCTGTCTCAGGCAGTTGGGGAAGTACTGTAGTTCAGAATGTCTCCAATACATAGGAGAGAAGTGGAGACATTCAGGGCGTCTTTAACACATCAGCTTTCACAGCACTTTTGGTGCAGGCAATTGGATTCCTTTTGAAGGAAACTAAACAGGCAGGTTTTCTTTGAAAGTCCCTCAGCATATGGGTGACTAGCACAAAGTTATCCACTGTACACCTAATACCTTCTCCTTTCAGAAATCTTCACACCATATGTTCAGACAGTGACTGGATTAAAGGACCAAGTAACCAGAATAAACTCTTGAATCATATATAAGGAAATGCATAGTCTCAGCAATAACTCCCTAAATATACTTATCATATTGCAATGAAATACCTAATGTAAACAAAGCCATAATTTAATTAGTTTCCAAATTTGCTACATGGCAAATTCTGGGTGTCTGTGTCCGTTTAAGGATTTACCATCACTGGAGTAATAAGCATGAAAAATTTAAAAACAATCTATGAGGGCACATTTTTTTCAAATTGCTCTGATTATTTAGAAAGAGTCTCAGGAAATAAAAAAAAAGCATTATTTAGAAATTAGTGCAAAATTCCCATTTGAGTGAAATGCTGGGATCTTGCTTTGGTGGAACATTTTTTATTTAACATGGTGACATTTTCTGCTCAATAGAATCAGTTTCAGACTGAAGTAACTTCTGTGTTTAAATCAAGCTATGAGTGGCAGCCATCCACATGTGCCTCTCTTGTCTGAATATTTTTTTTAATAGTTAATCTTTATTCCACAAAGATAATGTTCTTTTTTTTTTTTACACTCTCTCATACTCTGAACTGTCCTTTGCAAAATTCTTTTTGCCCAGAGACATCGTTTGCTCTATAACTTCCAAACTGCTGTGATTTGCCTTCCTGGGACATTCTCATTTTCTACTACTTCCTCAGACATATAAGGCTCGACTCCCATTTAATTTCCCTCAATTTGTATTTCAGTCAATTATCCCCCAGTGAATTCTGTCATAGTTTATAGTGTGATACAAAGAGAATTCTGCACAACTGAGCTGTCTCTGCTTCAGTTGCCATTAAGTCTTTTTAATTATCTCCAAGTTGCTGGGCTGGTTTCTTGGGACTGTATTCAGATGGGCATCCTTCTAATGACAACAGAAGGATGTGCTACCTATTAGCTGCTGAATAACTAAACTCCCAGGGAATATTACTGATGGAAAGAAAGGCTTACAAAGTGAATGGCTATGAAAAATGAAAGAGTAATAGAAGCTTGTTGATGCAGATTAGAGGGAGGATCCTATGACTAAATTTATGAAATATGAGAAATATTACTAAAAAGATAATTTTAAACTGATGGGAAATATCTCCTCCAGAAAATTCGTCCCTTTCCCATCACACCCTCTTCTGATAATTTAGCCTTAAAATTTGTGTTATTTCAGGCAGGCATATATGTAAGTACGGAATATAACTTTTTTTCATACATTAGGATCATTTAGAAGTAGTCTTACCCATGGGTCTCTACTCTGAATAAGGAATAGATGAGCTTCCATAGTGCTCTTCCTTCACACATATCCCCAGAATCACTGAGAAGTGTATTTCCAGTCAATAACCTAAGTCATTCCTTGGACAAGCAGAGAACAATCTGGAGTCAAAAGTACCCACTTGTCTGCATAAAACATTCATGGAATTGGAAACACAGCCTCCAAAACAGCAGCATGTTTACAGGCTATTCACAGTCAAGACAAAGGGCTGTTTCACAATCAGGACAAAGACAACTGGGCCCAACAGCTTGTTCAAGCTGTTGTGGAAAAAAGGGCCTGTGGGGAGACTTAGTATTAACTATTTTACCAATAAATAAGATGCCTTCTGTATTAAGACAAAAGTCCCTGGGTTAACATCCCAGGTCCCTCCTTCTGCAGTAGCATGCACTTGCAGCATAATGAAAAAAAATATAAAATTAAAATAATTTCTTAGAGGCACATAGCTGGTATATTGTAAGAAAATATGGATTACCTTCTTGAGCAGTTGTTATCATATCAGCGTTATTTCAAGTTTGTTTTTGCAAATTCATGGACAGCAAATCCACTGCTTGAAGACACACAACTGGGGTAGACTTCCAATAACATTTTTCTGAATTAGGTTTATGCATATTTATGACAATGCTATTTATACATGTTGTATATCATATTCCATAATACAACAGAAATTAAACTGTTAAAATATATGTTTGCTAGAACATATAATTTCCTTTGTAAAACCTCTATTGTTTACAATAATACAAGAAAACAGATGGGTGCTTTTCAAACAGACAAGACTGTTGGACATGTTTCCTTCAAGTGTAAAAATCTTGCCATAGAATCACTGTGCTTAACATTAAGAATGAGACACAATGACTGGCTATGTACTTGCTCTTATGTATTTCTCAGATTACACTTTGAAGGGTATTAGCAAATGATCACACTGTTTGATTCAAAGAAGAATGAGACCCCTACACTGCAGAGAAGCAAGTCTCATTGCTCAGGGCAGTTCTGGAGAAAACAGATCCTACAGTGATGAGGCCAGAGTAATACTTGGATG
The DNA here is from genome assembly GCF_000690775.1 of Eurypyga helias. Lineage (NCBI taxonomy): Eukaryota > Metazoa > Chordata > Aves > Eurypygiformes > Eurypygidae > Eurypyga > Eurypyga helias. The sequence continues at coordinate 44,329 of NW_010241704.1, read as the reverse complement.
CTTTCACACCTATTTTAAAGGATAGAAATACAGACATGAAGAATCCCATCCACTACATTATTCAGGAATATAGAGCATGATAGAAAGGCAGTTCCATCAGCTTTCCAATGAGAAAAAGAGTGCTCCCTGATTCCCAACATGTGTCATCCAAATTGTGTAAAAGGAAAATCCATCCAATTCCCAATGTTGATGTATTACCACTGAAATGCTAATCTGGACATTAAATAACGTTAAATTATTTACAGTGGAATAAAATTACATAAACATAAAAATCAAAAGAGCTAAGTGTAATTTGCCATTTAAGATAAATAATAAAAATTTTAACAAATTATTTGAATAATCATGGGATGCAGCAGTGGCAGCAGCTCCTGCCATGGCTTGTCACTTGATTGAGGTGAGCAGAGGGGTTCCTGGACCCCAGCAAGCAAAGGAGTTGGGCAGCCCATGTGGTACCAGCAGCCCCTGCAAAAGTGGCTGACATCACTCGGAGGTGGTGCCAGGAGCAACAGAGGGGGATTTAAAGCCCTCCCAGGGAGCACGAGTGACCCGGAGCACAGCAAACAGAGCAGACAAATAGGGCGTGACGCAGCAGTTTGTGCAGCCGTTCGGGAAGGAGGGCAAGCGGGCAAGGCCCAGCCATGGTGGACACTCGGAGGAAAGCCACTGCTAGGAAGCAAGCTGCGACCCAGTTGGTGCTCCTGCTCAGGGATGCAGCTGCCCAGGTGTCCGGCTGCAGGGAGTGCCTGAGCCTGTCACTCGTCCCTGAGGGGGGCAG